>NC_067136.1:952969-1132969 GCF_021347895.1 Acanthochromis polyacanthus
TGGGTGTCACAGTTAGACAATGCAGCATCTATTCAGGTGAGGACTGGATACAGTGGATCAGACAGTTATCTGACTTTGGAACAGGAGATCAGTGGTTCAAATCCTGGTCAGGGTCCAGTTGTCCAGTGGGGACCCTTCAGCAAGGTCCTCCCTCTTGTTGTATCTACTCTTAGATGTACGTCTCTTTGGATAAAAGCTTCTGCTAAATGAATAGTAAATTGTAATGTGCTGCAGTTGGACAGTTGTCATGAACATCTGTGGTCTGGTTATCAAGGTGTTTCCAAACATATCGCTGAATCCTTCAACATTTCTTCTGATCAAGCATGAAGGCTGATGTACTTTGTCAGAATTTCAGCACTTGTCAGGTTGTGGTAAAACCAGATCAGGTGATGCCCCTCTGAGCCTTTGTTCCTGCTGCTGGTGAGGAATTTGTATTGTAGACCGAATTGGTCAGTTACCCAGAACAAAGTCTGCTAACCAGATTACGTTTGGCCACTAGGTGTCTCACAGTCAGTATCCAGAGTTTATCAGCCAGAGTCACAAGAAGCAGCCGAACGCTGGCATCAAACCTTAACGTCTATGTGAAGGAAATCCTGTTGTCATACAGGGAAAGACTGGGAGGAAGGTTTGCCTTTAGTCCTTCTTGTCATCCCAACAGGATTCTCTGGGGTTCATTCCAGCTGAACTCTGTTAATTGTGAATAAATAACTCTTTGTTTTCCATTTCTTTCTCCTTTTACCTGATTTAAATGTGAGGGTTTTACAAAGAAGTATAAACATGTTGAGCAGAAACAAACCAAGATGAAAGACAACACTGAACTTCTGTTATTGTAATGTAATAGAACCAAACAAACAGCGGTCAGTGGCGCCATCTGCTGGTGTTTTAACGCTATTACACCACATTCTGACTGCAGTCCTTCAGTCACATGATCAAACCGTGTTGTTGATGTTCAGTTGATGTTTGGATCAGAAATCACATTCATTGGTCTGATTCTGTGCTTTTGGTCATTTAACTGGTAAAAGTCATGAAATAAATCTGTTCCTGAAGTAAACAAACAAGAACATTTTCATGGTTTATTCTCTTTTGTAATGTTTTTGTTTTCTGAAGTTTCACTGACTTTTCTGAATGCTTTGTGTCATTTTAATGTTGGATTGTGTTTTACTGTCTTTTCTAATGTTTCATTGAGTTTTAAAGTTTTATTTTCTCTTTCAAATGTTCAATAAACAACCGATGAATCCTGATCAAATTAGATCTCAGCTCTTATTCACATCAGTTTGGATTTTAAGGGGCCACTATTCCATTTAGGAGGATGCAGATAATGTTCTTCTAGTGAATGGTTCTGATTGACTCCAGCTGCTGACTTCTCTGAGCCAATTTAAACAGAAATATGGAAGACTAACTCATCTGGTCACATCCATGTGGTGATTATACAGCATCAAAGCAGACGTCTCCCTCTGCTGGACACATAAAGCTCCTGCAGGCTCCAACATAAATGCTTCCAGGTAACCATCAGACTATTGAACTGTGATTAAACTGGTAAATGGACACGTTCATTGACAAAATCACTGACTGTGGAGACCGGAGTAAACTTTCCACAGAAGTGGAGGCCTGATTTATTAGATTCTGTTTTCATTTGTGAATAATGTGAGAAAATAAACTGACATGAAATAAAATACAGGTTGATAATTTTGATGTGGTCATCTTGGTTAAAGTCAAATGATGTTTAAACAAACATACGTATGTTTTCTAACTTATGAGCCACAATGGACATTTTATATAAGTCCATGGTCTTGTCTTGTTTATTTGTGCACGTTTCAACAACAGGGAAAATCCAAGTGCTTCATTGACAAAATGCACTGTGGTGAGTTTATGATCATATTTTTATTTGTATTTTTTAGTACAGTCATATTTTTACAGTTTATTGGAGCGAAAGATTGTCTGAGCAGTTTAAACAGACAGGTAGACAGTTTTATGTAGAAATAATGATATACAGTCAAGCCTGAAATTATTCATACCCTTAGCAAATTTTTGACTTAAAGTTATTTTTATTCAACAAGAAAGGCTTTTTTTTAAATTGGAAATGACACAGTTGTCTCCCAAAAGATAATTAGACAATATACTAGAGCTATCATTGTGGAAAAAAATATTTCTCAGCTTTTATTTTATTTACATTTAAACAAAAAGTGGCATGTCCAAAATTATTATCATTATCAATAACAACAACAGGTCACAGAGTGCAAGAAAATACCATCCCAGACTGAAACTGTACACTTATAAGAAGTGTGGGAAGAGTGTTACTTTGCTGAGTGCTTTGAAGAGGTATAGAATCATCCACACAAAAGAACGAGAGTACAGACAGTACAGAATTCACAGTAGGGAGAAACCTCGTAAGTGTAAACAGTGTACAAAAACAACAAATTTAGTGTTGTACCACAATGCTCAATAAACAGACCCACATGAGAGAGAAACCCTACAGCTGTGTGATGACTGGGAAGAGAAAGAATGAATCACTGACACGCAAAACAACCACACAGAGACACAACATTAATTCAAAAACACAAAAATAAGAATCACAAAATAACCACAGAGAAACAAAGCAACCACTAATTTATGACTACAAAGAGAAGAAAAGTGGACACTGACCAAAAAATTGCAGGAGCAACACATAACATAATCCCAATAATCCCTGATGGTGACATATATGAATGTGAAGTATGTTGGTATTTTTTTCTTCAGCAATGGCGAAGTTTGACACAGCCGGTTCGGCGGTTCGGGTGCGGTGGGCCCAACGTGACGGCAAAAACAAAGCGCGCAAACACCTACGGTACCATCACACGCGCGTAGTAGTACCGTTACATGCACAGATAAGAGTTCAAAGTGCTGCACTGTTATGCTCTAGTATAAATATACACACAAACTGTTAAAATGGAATTAAAATTACACATAAATTACACATGTACTCTGGATATACTGACGTGCATGTCCTCTTTGTACATTGGAATACATGTACTCTGTATGTGTGCAGTAATGTACATGTACTCTGTGTGTGTGTGTAGTAATGTACATGTACTCTGTGTGTGTGCAGTAATGTACATGTACTCTGTGTGTGTGTGCAGTAATGTACATGTACTCTGTGTGTGTGCAGTAATGTACATGTACTCTGTGTGCAGTAATGTACATGTAGTCTGTATGTGTGTAGTAATGTACATGTACTCTGTATGTGTGCAGTAATGTACATGTACTCTGTGTGCAGTAATGTACATGTACTCTGTGTGCAGTAATGTACATGTAGTCTGTATGTGTGCAGTAATGTACATGTACTCTGTGTGCAGTAATGTACATGTACTCTGTGTGCAGTAATGTACATGTAGTCTGTATGTGTGCAGTAATGTACATGTACTCTGTGTGCAGTAATGTACATGTTCTCTGATTTATTTCCATAACTATACTAACAGACTGTTTCCCTCCAGGAGGCTGTGCAGCATCAGAACCAGAACCTCTAGACTCCATCTGCCTCTCAGTGAACATACTCTTCTATTAGAACTCTGATTCCTTGTCAGGAGTTTAACTTTTACATTTATACAGCCTCACTGATGTCCTCATCTTCTCCTCACGTATAATACTTATTAACTTTCACTACAACTAATACTACTACCAGTACTATTCATATTATTACCAGTACTACTAAAACTACTTTCAATGTACCACTCCTCCCTCAGTAACCCACTTTACACAGATGCTATAAATGCTGCTGTTTATGTGTGTTTATGTTGCTGTTATTTTTATTGTTCCAGTTTATTTCTTTACTACTCTACTTTACTTTTAGTTCTTAGTTTATTTCCCTGATTACTGCACACAGGGCTGAGACTCAGAGTTACATTTCTCATTTATGTGTAAAAACTGGGCCAGTAAAGTTGATTCTGAACTGAGTGATTTCTTTTATCTACTGTTTTATTTCATGCTGTGTTTTTGATTTATTCTTGCTGGAACCAGAACTAGGACCTGTCCAACATGTTGTGCACTGACCTTCAGACCTCATGTTGCAGCTGATAGATCCTGATGATCAGGTTGACCTTTGTGTTAACGTGTTTTACTGAGCTGCTGAAGACGCAGGATTTTCTTTTATTCATGATCATGTCAGACAGAAGAACCAAACAACAAACTGTCATAAATCAGAATCTGTCTTCAGCCTCCAATGTCTGAACTGAAAGGCCAACAGGCTGGTTTTAATGCAGAAGGTTCCAGCAGCTTCATGGAGATCTTTATACTGGGACACAATCGGCAGGAATGCAGTGGTATCAACAAGAATTCAACTACTGGATGCCTCAGTGATTTCTGGATGTTCTGATGGTTCTGATGGACCCAGCAGAACATCTGCTTCAAATGCTTCATAATAAATACACACATTCCCAGTAATAATAATAAAAGACAGCATTTTTTTGACACCAGTAGGTTAATTAAAGCAGAAGAAGGCAGATATATTGATCAGTGATCAGGTTTTTAGCTGCACATGAACTGATCCTGATCAGAAAGTCTATAATTATTAATATTAATAATAATATTCATGTCATGTGGAGCATTAACATGTAATCAGACGCTGAATAAAAGTATTTAACAGCTTTAATTTATCTGGTTTTAACAAGACAGTGTCTATGTATATTATTATACGTTGGTACTGTGGCGAGCGCAGTAGCAGCTAGGAGGGCTAACTTCTAAGTGGAGCTTGACAACGCCACCTTGGGGAGAGAGAGCCCCCAAGGAAAGTCTTTGCCTCTTAAAAGCACGTTGAGGCACACAGGTCCATATATCATGAAACGAGAGACGTGTTGTTCCCGTACAATAATCCAATTTTATTTACACCACTAATTAAAATCAATTAACACATGATAAAATAAGGATAAAAGGGGTGCAAAGGGTCAGAGGTCTGCTTACCATGTGGCGGTGTGTCGACGGAGGGGAGGAACAGGGCCCAGGGAGAGGTCACCAAGTGAATAAAGAAAAAAAATAAATAAATCACACACACGTGCAAAACTAAACCAAAAAACCAGGGTTCACACATCACACGGGGAGGGGGACTACCACCGACGACACCACGTCCCGACCACAGGTACACAGCCTCTGGAACATAGAAGGGAATCAGTGGAGAACACAGAAACAAAAAAAAACTAAACTAATAACCAAATCAGAATGAATATTTTAACCTAGAAAACAAATATCCAAAAAAACAAATAAGGCTCAGAATAAGAACAGAAAAAAACAAATCAATACTAGCTGGACATTAAACCAATAAGGGGCATAAGGCAAAACAGAAAAACAACAAAACCCAACTAATGTCCAACGAATAACACTGTGTCCCCCACTGTGGGCGCAGATAAAAAAAACAGACAAGGCAACAATTAAAATCACAGAGCTAAACACAGTTAAAAATAACCCAGTTCATAACTTGCTTGGTCCAAACCCGGCTGACACCGGATAGAGGTAGGCCAAGCGAGTGAGGCAGAGAGATAACAGCAGCTAGCCCCGGTTAGCCGTATAGCAGGCCACAGATACACGGCCGGGCGAAGCGAAGCACAGCGGTACACATGCAGTACACAAAGCAGCGAGCAAAGCAGCAGTCAAGCAAAGCAGCAGCGGGTCCTTGGTGCTGCCACTAAACAGCATGGGAAAACAGAAGGGCGGTGTTACAAACAGGACAATTAGTTCTGCTCAACACAAAAGAAACTGAACCTACCTCTGTTACAGCAGCGTGACGCGCACACACACACACACACACACAGGACAAGGAGAGCACGTCAGAAGCCGGTCCAGCCGCTATGGCTTCCTACAATGGTAAAAACATTTACCATACAGGCAGGCTCCTGACCGTAATAAACCAGACAAGAGGTAAAGACCCTACCTTTAGCAACCCAAATGTGGCTACACAACACCAAGCAGAGTAACGCGCCGAATGTTTTGAACGCCGGTGAGAGCAGCAGGGCGAGCAGCCGGAAGGGGCGTGTCTTCAGCCTCAGCAGAAGATAAAGAGAGAAAGAGTACAGGGACCCCTCTCAGCTTTTATAGTGGGTGGGCGTGTTCCCATTGGCCCACAGCCCAGCACGACCTGAAAGGACACAAAATGTCCTTAAGCAGAACTCATCCTGCTACAGTACATTAATAAAACTGCAATTAATATTAATTTATTAACTCCACAGTGATTGTTAACATTATTTTACATCTTTACACATTTAATTCACCACAGCAGGTTAAAAACACACAACAGGAAAGTTAGTCTGACTGTTGTCTGTCATAAACTTTAATTCTGTGCAGTTATTTCCTTAAAAAGAGAGAAATAAATGTGTTTAAATACATAAAGTAGCGTCAGTGGGCCCATTTGAACTGCCTTGGTGGTGTTAGGGAAGTCCCAAGTCATGTGACCTAGTTGGAACAACTGGGCTATCCTATTGGTTGCCAAAAACTTGACAGTAGAGATTGGAACAAGCGAGCGACGCAATTGGCCGAGCATTCGCAGCACTTGGAACAAGTGGGAAGCGATGCGAACGGCACCAAGACAGAGGAGAGGAGGCCTGGAGGCAACTTGAGGTTTGTTAAACTAATGGACATTTCTCACCATTTTCAAATGTCAACTATCAAATCATTGGTGATTTATCTATAAGACAAACAATCTTCAGTTACCTGTTGTCTTGCAGGTAGAAGATCAGTTTCTAACCACTGTGGAGACTTTATGCAGCAAAACCTTTTCCATCAAAAAAGCAGCTCGTCTGTGTAATTGGTTTAAAGTTAAAGTACCAATAAAAAGTATTCACCCTCCCCAGATTTTGACCCTATTAGTTTTTGAACATTAAATCATGAACAATTAAATTTTTCTGACAAGAATTTCCAATAAAAAAGACTGTCATGTTAAAATAACAAGTGATATCTACAAAACAATGTCAATTAAGGACAAAATATAGTTCAAATTGCAGAAATATTCATGTCCCAGCCTTAGCCTGAGATCTTTCTGCATGGAGTTTGCATGTTCTCCCTGTGCATATGTTCATTTTCTCAAGGTACTCTGCCTTCCTCCCACAGTCCAAAAACCTGCTGAGGTTAATTAGTGATTCTAAATTGTCCATAGGTAAGTATGTGAGTGTGATTGTTTGTCTCTGTCCCTGTAACAGACGGCTACCTGCCCAGGTTAACCTGACCTTCACCCTAAATCAGCTGGTAGAGACTCCAAACCCCCTCAACCCTAATGGAGATTTAGTGATGTATAGATAATAGATGGATAGGACTGATTCCATCTCAGCTGTTCTGAGTAAATGTTTACAGGAGGGGCTGTAGTTTGAATGTACCTGTAAGTGTCTCTCTCCCTTTCTTCTATATCTTTCTAAGGGATCTATAACTGTGTCCTCTTATACTGAGGGTCATGTGTGGATGTCTAATAACAGGTCCCCAGATGGTAGGCCGTGTGTGTGTTTGTGTGCGTCAAACTCAACAACCACTCAAATTAAATCAATTCACTTTATCGTACACAGAAAAGGTAGTTAACAAGCAACCTATCTTGAAGAGACAAAAAGTCAAAACAGAACACAATGTTAGAGGTAATTAACTGTGCTCCACCATCCAGTTAAATATCAGCGAAACTTCCTCAGTAGAAGTTTAGAAGAAACCAGAGAAATGAGACAAAAACATTTCTGTCATTAAAGATGCAATTTTGTGGAAAAAAACACAAATTATTCTCTGAGACTATGAACTCAAAATTGTGAGAAATATTGAACAAAAAATAGGATTCATCTTATCATTTCCAATTTTATCTCAGAGATATTCCACTGTTTTATGCTTAAAATTTCAACATTAATCTCTTTAAAAAGTGAGAGCTCACTGTCTAACATAGGAAACCATTTGGTTTTCAATTAACTCACTGTTCAAGATTCCAATTAGCAAAGAGAGATTTTTTTTTTTGATTGTGTGGAAGGAGCTAATTAGCCAGCAACAGTAATTGACCATTTAAACTTGCTGCCATCACCAGGAATCCAACACCAAGTATTCAGTGAGAATGTGGAGTTTAACTTTTCAGAGTGATTCACAGATCTGACTGTCACACTGGAGACCACCAGCTCTCTTTAAATTCATCTCAACTCATAAATTGATGCCACAGTTGGGAAATTTTTAGAAATACTTCATAGTAATACTGTGTTGGAAATAACAAGGACAAGAAGATTTTGAAGAAGTATGCCACAAAAAGTGTATAAAGAACACAATGCGCTGACTGGAAGTACGAGCTGTGAAGGATATTAATATAAACAAGGAGAATCCATTTGGAGAATACCAACAGTATATTCAGATGTTTCTGTTCCCTGTTTATTGTTATAAACTTTGCACAAAATAAACAAAAATAGCTAAAAAATTCTCTAATATTGTTCAAGAAGCTCACCTTTTCAGCAGAGTTCGTCTGTCCAAATGTCTTTCTACGGAGTCTCTGAACTCACTGAGTGCTTTTCACTGGGATTTGGTTCATATATATAAACATTAATATGTGCGTGTTCACAGCAGGTGTGAGCAGGACGATGAAGGTGTTTTGTATGAGAACCTGAGGCAGATTTTCTGATTGTTTCATGATAAATTACAACAGACAAATCTGCTAATGAGGCTCCTCTGACATGACGTGTTTTCTCTGCATGATTTTATGATGAATGTACTCATGGATGAACATCAGAGATCACACAACCAAAACACAGACATTTACCTTTATTATGATGTTTGATTACATTAAAATTAAAACACATCACACCAATTGATCCATACATTACATCAACACACCAGCTGATTTGAATACAGTATTTAAATCACCAGTTTGCTGTTTTTATGGGTTTTTTTGCTATCATTTTGAGGACCAGCATACACCGTTGTGGTGAGGACAGACCTGCACTATGAGGACATTTTTGCAGGGCCTCAGAAATTTAATGATCTTGATGGTTAGAAAGTTAAATTTCAAAACAGGTACTTATCATACTAAAAACACACTGCACGTCAGCAAACTGAAAAAGAGAAATCACCATGACAACCTTAGAAACCAGCTAACATCAATTGTACAGTCATCAAAACTACCTGCAAACACTCAACAAAAGACTGTTTTAAAATCAAAATTTTGTTACATTAGTACCTCTCTAACATCAGATTTTTATCACTTTTCATCCAATCATTCTGATTTACTCAAATTTAACCGTCGTCTTCACTCATTGTTTAACAGAAACATGACAGTTTTCCTGTCCTGTGTAGGTACAGCAGAGGTGACACCAAACTGCTGGGAAGATTCAAACAGCCAATCATCATTGCCAACAAACATCCGGCACTGTTTCCCAGCTGAGGTAACATGTTCACACCAAAGGAAATAAGGAGTCCGACAAACCCCAACCACACTGTGACTGATATAACTGTGATGGTGTAGAAAGCTCTCTGCTTTGATTGGTCAACACGACCCTTTTTTCCACTTCCATCACCAGGACCTGGACGAATCAGAACACAGAGAACTGACAGACTGCAGAAAGACATAACTATGATGGAAAAAAACAAAACACACAACAGTGGGTAGAGAGTGGGGTTTGGTAACATTACAGCTGTAACACTGATCAGTCCAAAGCTCAGCAGCCAAACACAGCCAATACAGATGTTTCTGATTCTGACCCCACCAGCATTTCTCAGCCCCATGTAGGTGATGGGGTGAACAACAGCCAGGTAGCGCTCCACACAGCTCAGGACATGAAAGAAACTCTCTCCATATAATGCAATGGTAGTGACACAGATCCCTACTCCTACCATTGGGAAATTATTTGTATATGAGCCACCAAAGTAGCAGAAACTCCCCAAGACAAAGATCAGCTCCATGGCAGCCATGTGGTAGGTGAAGATGTCAGAGTGAGTCGCTGTTTTAGAGGAACGCTGCTGTTTCCATCGATGGTGACCCAGGTAGAGGATGAAGGTGGAGAGAGGGAGGAGGAGGAGGACTCTAAATGCAGTGATGGAAGTCGACATGTAAAAGCTAACTTTGTCAGTGACACAGTTGTAGAGCTGGAGACTGTTTGATGGTGATGAGATGTTAACGGACATATCTGCTGCATATACTGTAGATCTGAGGGAATAAATAAAATAGAACATGTAAAGAAACAAGAAGTACAGACAAATATTTACAAATTTTCTAAAGAATTCTTGTTCACAGTTAATTTATCTGTTTATATCACAGCATCAATTCATATTAAAAACAAGATTTGTAAACTAAGCTCATCTTCAAATTCCAAGAGAGTTACACACAAAGCAGCAACAAATCAGCTGAGAGAAACTACAAACATGGAGGCAGCAGCTGACATTTACAACAGCTACTGTAACAGGTGATTTGGATGGAACCACATCAGTCTCTCATGTTGCCGTCAGAAGGAATGAATCAGTTCAATACGACAGAAAAAACACTTATGACGAAAACATCATATATTAAAATGTCTGAAAACACAGTAAGAGTCAGCTGAAGTTAGTTTGTAGCGGAGGCTGTTCTAATGACATCAGTTTAGAAAATAGACATAAATGTTTGTAGAAAAAAGTGCATTTTAAATCTGTAAAGTGAAAATTAGTAAGTTTTTAAAGATCACTCACTTTGTCTGCAGTGTTGTTTCAGCTTGTCCTGAATTCCTCGTCTCAAACTCTCTGACTGCTGTTCACTCCAAATGTGCAGTGATGTTTCTGCCTGTGTTGAAGATGCTCATGTGTCCCAGCAGCAGCACTGTGTGGGATTTTGATATGATGCAATACAAACAAAGGATCCTGTGTGACTCTATTACTGTAAACCAAAGCATGCAAATCCATCCATCCATCATCTGTCTCTGCTCCACAGAGAATCATAGAGTGTCTGAAGTCTGTCAGCTGATCCTGGCTGAGAAGCAGGTACACCTGGACAGGTCACCACTCCTTCACAGGTCCATCAGACAGACCAGCAGTCAAACCAAACTCTTACTTACAACCAGATTAGAACCAGCTTCTTTCCAAACATGCCTATCTTTTGACTGTTGGAGGAAGCAGGAGAAACAGTTTACAAAATTCAGCAGGAAAATTTTCTCACATATTCTCCTCCAACTCATGAACCAGAGCACAGTTTACTGTCTTGCTGCAGGACATATCAACAGTTTCTAAGCTCAATGGACACTTTATACACCAAAAACGTTTTGATCCAAATATGCAGCTAGTTTGTGTAATTGGTTTTGAGTTAAAGTACCAATTAAAAGAATTCACCCTCCTTGTAAGTTTGACCCTGTTATTGGTTTTAAATCATGCTCAATTAAAAAAATTTTGACAAGCATTTACAACAAAATACTGTCATGTAAAAATAATCAGTCAAATCTACAACATAATGTCAATCAATAACAAAATGCATGATCCATGATGAAGTTCACAAACACGGAAATATTTGCATCCTTACCTGGGAATTTTCTGCATGAAGTTTACATGTTCTCCCTGTGCATACATGGATTTTCACCCAGTTCTCTGACTACTTCCCACAGTCCAAAACCATGATGAGGTTAATTGGTGATTCTTAATTGTCCATAGATGTTAATGCAAGTTTGATTGTTTGTCTCCATGTGTACCCCTGTGATAAACTGTTCCCTGTCCAGGTGTCCCCTGTCTTCACCCTAAATAAGCTGAGATTGGCTCCATCCCCCCACAATCCTAATGAGGATTAAGTGGTGTACAGATCATGGATGGATAGTCCTTTATTCCATTTCAACTGTCCTTAGTAAATGTTTACAGGAGGGGGCGCTATAGTTTAAATGTGCCTGTAATAGTGTCTCCTTTTCCTCTAAAACTTTCTGAGTGATCTATAACGTGTCCTCTTATACCAAAGGTTGGTACACACATGGGTATGGACATCTATGGACAGGTCCCAAGATGGTCGGTTTGTCAGACTAAATGCACACATTTAGGTTGTGAAGGAGTATTAGTTCCTTCCTGCAAAACGGGGACCTAGTGTGTGTGTTTCTGTGTGCTTGACTTGCTATCGCTATCTTTCTGAGGCCCCATTTAAACCATCACAGTGAGAACACATCTGCACTATGAGGACACTAACTGATTACGCAGATTTAATGTTGAGCACAGTCATGAGGACTTTTTACTCTGGAGTGTTGGAGAGTGCACTGACTGGAAGCATCACCCAGTGGTCTGGGAACAGCACTGCTCATGACTGACGAGCCCTGCAGAGGGTGCTGAGGTCAGTAGAACGTATCTGGGTACAACTAACCCCACCCTCCAGGATATCCACAGCAGGAGGAGCCTGGGCCAACAGGATCATGAAGATCCTCTACACCCTCACAACAAACTGTTTCAGTGGCTGCACTCTGGCTGACACCTTCGCCTTATCAAAGTGAAAACAAAGACTCAGGAGGAGCTTCTTCCCTCACGCTGTCAGGACTGTCACCTCTGACCTCCAGTCAGCCCCTCACAAACAAGGACCATAAACACATAACTGTAAATACTGCAGCATTGCACATGCACATCACACAGACTGCACATTCCCTGTATGAATGCACATCCTCATTTTTGCACACCTGCTACATTTTGTACTGTGTGCATTCCATAAATATGTCAGTTTTACCTGTCTGTTTTTCGTATATTTGTATTTTTTGTATTATATAGTTTTTAAATCTATTTTAACATTTTACATTTCTAGATTTTGGTGGAGATGATTTATTGCAGCTGCAGTCATGATAAAGAACTCATTGTTTCAGCTTCAGACTTGATCCTTGGATTTCTCAACGATTAAGGTGACTACTGAAAGAAGTCTATAATACATCTGGACTGGAGTTCATCAGAAGGCATGTGGAAACTCTGATGTAACCTGTGTGAAGGTTCTTTAGCCTGACCAGACCAAGATCCAACATACTAGATGTTATGTTTGGTGGACACCAAACTCTGGACATCAAGCACGGTGGTGGCAGCATCATGATGTTCCTCAGCAGCAGGTCCTGGAAGGCTGGTAAAGGCAGAGGGTAAATGAATGCAACAAAGTCCAGAGAGTTCCTGGACAACAACCTGATTGATTGAATTAATGAGATTTTAACAGTTTTGTTTGAGTCGATTCATGATTCAGCCCAAATATTATTTAATGTCAAAACATTCAAAATGGGAAAGTCAATTAATTCTCCTTTCAGTTTTTCAATGAAATGAGTCTTGGAATGTCATTTAATTTCAGCTCAGCTGTTAAAAAAAATTCACTTCTGTTCATTGCTTCTTCTGCAAACTGTTCAGTGTTATAGAGAAACATTCAATTTAAAATCCATGTTTGCGAGTAATGTTTTAGTTTGATTTGGTTTACACAGTCCGGTTTAACAGGTAACTCATATGTCACAGTGTAGAAAGCTGTGTCAATCAAATTTTCCAGATTCATCTTCTCGTTTTAGCAACAGAACTTGCATGTCAAAAACTCTAGGACCAGGGACACAAAGCAGAACTCCGCAACACAGTAACAGGTGTGCTAAAATCAGCAAAACTTTCCCCAAGAAACACGACAAAGAAAGAAGGAGAAGCCATCAACTCACTCAGAAATGACATCACCATCACTATCCTGCTGGCTGACAAAGGAAGGACAACAGTCATCGTGGACACAGAGACAGATGAAAAACAGTTCAGAACCACGCTAGAAGACAAGAACACACAATAAGATAACACAGGAAGCATATAACCCTCTGATATCCGCAGCCAATGTTACCTTCTGGATGATACATGGAACACCAAAAACACACAAAAAAAGACACACTACTGTGCCCCATAGTATACAGCATCAGATCAGTCATCTACAGAAAACCACTGCAAGAACTTAAAACAACCGGCACAAGATCTCAACAATATTACAGGAGAAAAAGATGAAATCCTCACATCACAAAATGTCATGTCATTATTAACAACAACAACAAAAAAACGTTGACGTCACACTACATATTTTTCAGGAACGACTCAAGAAGGACAGGACACTGAAAAAACACACAAACCTTGCAGTAGATGACATCATCGCATTACCAAAGTGAATTACCAAATCCACCTACACACTGCAGACACACACTCTGGAAAAGGTACATCGACAACATCGTGGAAATCATAAAATCTGGACACCCAAGAACTTGTTGGCCATGTGAACAACATGGACGACACTGGCAGCAGACAATTCACACATGAACAGGAAATAAACTGGATCATGTCATTTTTGGACATGAACATTTACAGGAAACCTGCTCACACGGACCACACGGACCAGGACCTCCTCTGGACATCAGAACACCCACAAAGGTTTGGTCGTCAAACTCCACAAATTGATCAGCATCACAATGAAAAAGACAGACAGGAGGAGGAAAAACACATGAAGAATGCACTCATACTCTGTCAGTATCTGAAATGGAGCATAAACTAAGGAAAACAAGTCAGCAATAAAGAGAAGAAACAAAAAGAAAACAAAATAAAACGCAGGAAAACCGGACAATAAAAATAAAGACATAATCACCATTCCATATATCAGAGAGATACCAGAACCCCTTCAACGGACATTGAAAAAACACAACATCAACACAGCAGGAAAACCAAACACCAAACTCTGACAGTTATTAATAAACCCAAAAGATAAAATAGAACCAGACAACTAATGCAACATCATTTATGAAATACTGTGTAGATCATGCAAGAAAACATACACTGGAGAAACAGGAAGATCATTCAGTGTCAGAAAAAAGGAACACCAGACAGAATGTGAAAAACAGACCACAGAACTCACAAGAACACTGAAAGAAAAAGCTGATGAAGAAAACAAAAAATCAGCCGTCATGGACCACTGCAAGAGTAACGATCACATTATGGACTTGGATAAGGAGAGGATTTTAACATCGGAGACTAACAAGCACAAGAAGTGGATAAAAGAAGCCACTGAGATCAGGAAGCGGGACAACGATTCCATGAACCGGGATGAGCGGGTTAAAACCGTCTCTCGTACCTGTAACTGCAGAAACCACTGGACGATGGAGGATGTGGCCTCTCTGAAGGATTCTGACAGATTGGTCACCTGATGAAAAGACGCATCATGAAACGTCAGATGATGCTCTGAGGAACACGGCAGACGTAGTCGAAACACGTCAGCGAGGTAAATTACTCATCTTTACTAACTTTGTCAGAAAAAAAACAGGGAATGGAATGACAGTTGTGATGGCCGTGGCCACAGCCACACAAAAGGTTGCAGCATTCACTCACCCACAAACACCACTGTCACATGTTTAGTTACTTTGAGCTGCCGTCACTTAAATTATAACACACAGCTGTTTGAAATTGATTTATTAGCATGCACATTCAGTTTTCATATGCCATCATTGTGCTGTTTGTTTGTAGTAATTCATTTCTCCTTTCTTTGAGCTACCTGCTGCTGCGTGGCATTTCCTGCTTGGACAAACCAAAGATGGTGCTGAGGGCGGAGCAGGGCTTTATGCTGAAGGCCCGCTCATGGACCAAACCAAGAGCGATTACATCATAGGGGGGATCAGGGTTTCATTTAGTTGGTTTTATTTGTCGTGTATATAGTTTCCCCCTGGGTATTTAATGTGGTCTGGTCCATTACTATATAAGTTGTCCCAGTGTCTCATTCTGGTAGGTCTGTTGTTTGAGTTGATGTCTCGGTTCTGTCAGTCTTATTTTCAGTAGAGTTGTATTTTGTTGACCTCTTTTAAGGGCCTTATAGCTTTGATTTAATTAGCTTTAGTTATTTGTTTTGTAAGAGTTGCTTTTGGAAAATAAATTCTTCTTTTTTCATCTTTAAACCTGTTATTTTGTGCTTGACTGCTTGGCCCACGACAGCAGTGATTTGACTGATAATAGTGTCACCTGGGGTCACACAAACTAAAAATAATGAGCTGCTACCAAACTTCTCTGTGTGAACACAGTCTGAGTGACATTGCTTCATTTGAATGAACATCCATCTAATGTGACAGATCATTTGAATCCTGTCACATGTAATGGACTAATGAAGTGAATGAATGTTGTCCAGCTGTCAGACCTGTGATGGAGTGGTGACCTGTCCAGGTGTACCTGCCTCTCAGTTTACAGTAATAGAGTCACACAGGATCCTTTGTTTGTATTGCATCATGTGAAAATCCCACACAGTCCTGCTGCTGGGACACATGAGCATCTTCAACACAGGCAGAAACATCACTGCACATTTGGAGTGAACAGCAGTCAGAGAGTTTGAGACGAGGAATTCAGGACAAGCTGAAACAACACTGCAGACAGAGAGTGATCTTTATAAACTTACTGATTTTCACTTTACAGATTTACATTGCACCTTTTTTTCTAGAAATATTTCAGTCTGTCTATATTTTCTAAACTGATGTCATTAGAACAGCCTTCACTGCAAACTAACTTCAGCTGACTCTTACTGTGTTTTCAGATATTTTTGTTTGTTAAGTTTTAGTCAGAAATGTTTTCTGTCGTATTGAACTGATTCATTCCTTCTGACGGCAACATGAGAGACTGATGTGGTTCCATCCAAATCACCTGTTACAGTAGCTGTTGTAATGTCAGCTGCTGCCTCCATGTTTGTAGTTTATCTCAGCTGATTTGTTGCTGCTTCTGTTCTAGCTCTCTTGGAATTTGTGTTTACTTTTTTTGAATTTTGAGTTTAGTTTATGAATCTTGTTATTAACATCAATCCTTCCAGGATGGTGTTTTTCGAGATTGTTGTGACTGTTGTGATTGTTGATATCTTTGAATTTATGAGGCCCTGAAATGTCCCCACAGTGCACATCTGTCCTCACTATGACGGTGTATGCTGGTCCTCAGAATAATAGCAAAACAAACACATACACACAAAGCAAACAGGTGATTTGAAGACTGTATTAAGATTTGCTGTTGTGTCTGTGTAATGTATTGATCTGCTGGTGTGATGTGCTTTCATATTTCTACAATCAAACATCACAATAAAGGTAAAGTCCGTGTTTTGGTTGTGTGATCTCTGATGTTCATCCATGAGTACATTCATCATAAACTGTTGCAGAGATGAGACGAAACGTAGTTAGTAAGTTTGCCTGTTGAAATTTACTGGGAAATCATCAGAAAATCTGCTCCAGCTTCTCATACAAAACACCTTCATCGTCCTGCTCAAACCTGCTCTGAACACGCACATATTAATGTTTAAATATATGAACCAAATCCAGTGAAAAGCACTCAGTGAGTTCAGAGACTCCGTAGAAATACTGTCGGACAGACGAACTCTGCTGGAAAGGTGAGCTTCTTGAACAATATTGCAGAATATTTAGTTATTTCTGTTTATTTTGTGTAAAGTTTATGACAATAAACTGGCGACACAAACATCTGAATACACTGTTGGTATTTTCCAAATGGATTGTCCTTGTTTATATTAATATCCTTCACAGCTCGTACTTCCAGTCAGCATATTGTGTTCTTTATGTATATGCTTTCTTGTTGCATATTTCTTCTTGTCCTTCCCGGCCGTGTGAGTTGAGGTTTATTTAAAGAGAGCTGTGGTCTCCAGTGTGACAGATCTGTGAATCACACTGAAAAGTTAAACTCCACATTCTGACTGAACACTTGGTGTTGGATTCCTGGTGATGAATTCAAGTTTAAATTGTTAGCTACTGTCGTTGGCAAGTTAGTTCCTTCCACACAATCAAAAAATCTCTCTTAGCTAACTGGAATTTTGAACTGAGTTAATCAGAAATCAAATAGGTTCCTCTATGAGAAAATAAACTCTCTCTTTTTAAAGCGGTTAAAGCTGGAAATTTGAGGACAAAACAAACTTGGGGCTGCTCTGGGGGTTCATATGGGTTCTGTAAAGAGTCTTGAGACAATTTTACATGTAATTGGAGCTATATTAATAAAACTGAATTGAACAGTATTAAACAAGGAAAGTTTATTCATCAAAATCTTTAGTCAGGTAAACCCAAGATTACTTTTTCACCCAAAAATACATGTTCAAAGCAGCACAACTGACATCAGACTGAACTGTCACATGATTTTTAGCAGCCTTAATGGAGCACTTCAGTTCAAGTTGTAGATTCAAACTGCTCTTCATGCTTTTGGCCAGCAGATGCCACCAAAGAGGACTGTGTTGAAAAGCTTCAAGTCATGAATCCTTTTTCCAATACAAGCTTTAATGCTGCAGAAAGCTTCATTTGGCCATCACTAGAAATAAAGTCAGAAAATCATCACCTGTCAGAGTGGTGGTGGTTCTTGTCCTGCAGCTTAAAGAGGAAACAGACCTCTACAGCTGCTCTCTTATCGTCTATTGTGACGTGACTAAGCAGACCAGTTGTCTCCATGTTGGTCTGTAATCTAAATCTGACCTTCTCCCAACTCCAATATAAAGCCAAAGATCAGAGAGAATCCTCAGAAGTGCTGCTGGCATTGCTTGCATGTACTGCTGCTCTGTTGGTGTCACTTCTCCTAATATCAGTAAACATTACTCACAACCTAAGTCATCTGAGTCTCCAGTGTGTCTCTCTGGATCTGCCTCCACATCACTGAACTTCAGCAACAAGAGTCCAGTGAATGTTCTTCATTGTGTGGTTTTTAAATATCTACAGATCTGTAGCTGACTTGTATCTGTTCTTTGTGTTAAAACTGTTTTTGCAACTGTAATCATCATAACGATTTCTGTTCATTATACTGGTTTGGTTTTCAATAAAGTTTTGTGACAATAACAAACATTATCATCAGTTGTATCCTTTAAAATGTAAATGAGACTTTTCAGTTTAATCTGAATCTTTATTTAAATATCCAGTCATGCTTTAAACCCACAACTCTTTCTGAACCTGCTTCTGAACCTGTCACGACTCCCTCTTCTCCCTCTCCCACCTGGCTCCCCCAAGACCCTCTCCCTCCTCCTTATTTTCTTTTCCTCCCTCGTTTCTCCCTCTTCCTCTCTCCCTCCCTCCTTCCCTTCCTCACTGTCTCCTCTGCAGGGCGTGATACGGAGTACGGCCACCAGCTGCCTCCCATCAGCCTAATCAGTGTTCCCTGGAGTCCGGACAGCTGACAACCATATCACTAATCACCTACCTGGCAATAAAAGACCGGCTCTCACATCCATTCTCCGCCAGATTGTTGCATTAGACTCATGAGTCAGTTGCTGTCTAGCCACTGTAAATTCTGTTGTATTTTGAGCTTCAAGTTAACGTGTTTTTCTCCTCTGCCTACCTCAGATCTGCTGTCTGGACTCCCATACCTGCCTATTCCCCCCAGAACTGTATGGACCTCGTTACCCCTGAGCTCCCTCCTTGGTTTTCCCCAACCCTCCTGGCCTCCTGGACCACCGAGGATCTGTAGCCGTCAGGGATCCATCCCCAACACCTGTTGCTGCACTCTGCTCCCCTCCAGAGCCTCTACTGCCACTGATTCCCCGGCTTCCTTCTACCAGAACCCTCACCCAACTCGCCGCTCCTCTGAACCCATCTCCTCGTCCACCTCCATCCTTACAATAAAACCAGTTACAACTTCACTTTGCCTCGGTAGCGTGGTTCCCTGCTCGAGTCCTGACCTGCCGTGTGTGACAGAACCAGCTGAGCTGCTACATGAACTCTGGCATGAAGGAAAATATTTACAATCAGACGCAATGAGTCATAAAAGTAAATATAACAAAATATTCACGTGTGAAAATTAAAGTGTCGTTCACTTCACAGTTAACGATTTCATTTAAATGAAGACTGAATGGTTTGAAAGCCTTTTTCTCATGATCTCTTTGGTTAATGAAAAGACAAAGAAATTTAAAACTGAACAAGACAACAAGGACAGAAGCAAAGTTAAGATGCTAAAGTATAAATGAAGTAGAAATAATAAACTTTAAAACTAAATGACTCCCAAACTTCTTCCATCTCAGCTTCAGTTGAGTCTGAGTGTTTCTAGTCTGGAGGTCAGTTTCTCTCTGATCCAAACTTCCAGCAGTAAACTGATGTGTTCCATCCAGGCCTTTCTATCTAAAATCCAGTTTAACACTCGCTCAGTCAGTCTGGGCTCGTCTGCAGACACATAGAGCTGAGTGTCGTCAACATAACTGTGGACAGAGAAGCCTCAGAGCCTCCTGATCACTCTGATCATGGACTGATTACAAAGGAACATTCCTTTTTTTTTGTGTGTGTCCTGTCCGGCAACAGAGCAGACAGAATGAGGATCTGGCTGCTGCATTGTGCCATACAAGTTTGCTTTTCCAAGGGGAGTTCGTAAGTATAAGACTCCCCTTGATACTGTACAGTAATTTATTTAGATTGAATACTTGTTGATTAGTTAAATATACATAAATTTGCCGGACCTGACAGGGGAAAGGCAGGAAGAGAGAAACGAGAAGAGAGAAAGAAAAAAAACAACAACAAGAGGGGATAGTGAAGAGAAAAGGAAAAGTGCAAGAATACAATTATCTTTCAATTGAAACCGACACAACAGATAACAAGCTAGTACACCTTAACAAAGACACACCGGAACGCATCCTACGGGTTTTGTTAGGAAACACAGCTAGTAATTATTCAGATCATCTATGTGAAACACACAAACTGAGGAAACATGTCTTTTGATATTTTGGCACCAGGACAAACTTAACACCCCCCAAGACAACATGGTTGCTATGTCCACATGCAGAGTACGGTGCAATTGTGACTGTGATCATGCAACTATGACCTCTGACCTCCGTGAAGGCCAGAAGCGGGCCCGAGAGCCCACAAGACCCAGGCGAGCCGGCAGCGATCCCAGAGCAGAGATCCGAGCCACCAAACCACGAGGACGACCACGGATCGGCCCGGAAGGGGGCAGAGGGAGAACCCGGCCAGGACCCCCAGCGTCCAGCGGGGCCGGGCCCCAGGCGACCAAGATCGGCGGCCGCCGACCCCGCCAGGGGCCGGAGGCCCAGGGCGGACCCAGCACAGGATCCCGGGCCCCAGGCGCCAAAGAGGCAACCCCCGCCCCCCCAGGCAGAGGGTCAATTTGGCTTTCCAATTTATAAGGATAGTTTTCTTTGCGATGCATAGGCTGGTGAGAACCATACATACAGAGTTAGATCCTATGTTGATTTCACCTAGGTCACCTAATAGGCACAATGCGGGACTTGCAGTAATGTTGCATTTAAACCATAATGACAGGTCTTCACATACCTCAAGCCAGAACCTTTGCACAGGTGCGCAGGACCACATGGCATGGAGGTAACTGTCAGTCATGTTATCACTGCAGTGTGAGCAAATATCCGAATGGGACAGACCCATCCTGAACATCCTTTGTCCTGTATAATGAACTCTGTGCAGAATTTTAAATTGTATAAGTTACATATTTGAGTTCTTTGACATTTTAAAGGTATTTAAACATATTTGTGACCATGCATTTTGATTAAGATTACTGGATAGGTCAGCTTCCCATTTTGCTGTAGGAAGAAAGATTGTATCTTCTGACTTTGATAATATTCTATATAGTTTTTATAATAGCTTTGGGGGACGAAAATTTAAGAATTCTTCTACTCTACGAGGAAGCTGCCAGTGTAATTGGTTGAGAGTGTATTTTTTTCCTATAATCGATTTAAGTTGGTGGTATTCTAAAAATTTTGTGTTGCTAAATTTCATATTGTGAAGTGAGTGTGTGAAATGACAGAAAGTTACCATCTTCTATGATATGTTCTGTTTTATCCCTTGGTTTCTCCAGTGAGTAAAATGTATCATCTTTTTATTTTGTAGAATGTCAGGGTTATTTCAGATTGGAGTAAATTTACATGGAATGACTGAAGACTTACTTGATTTTAGAAATTCCCACCAAGCCATTAAAGAGGAGCTGATATTAATGTTTTTGAAACACTGATGAGATTTAATAGTTGTGCTGATACACACGTGGACAAAATTGTTGGTACCCCTCAGTTAAAGAAGGAAAAACCCACAATTCTCACTGAAATCACTTGAAACTCACAAAAGTAACAATAAATAAAAATTTATTGAAAATTAAATAATCAAAAACAGCCATTACTTTTGAATTGTTGATTAACATAATTATTTAAAAAAACAAACTAATGAAACAGGCCTGGACAAAAATGATGGTACCTCTATAAAAGATTGAAAACTATTTGACCAGAGTGACATGATTAACTCAGGTGTGTCATTTAATTGACATCACAGGTGTTTCCAAACTCATAATCAGTCAGTCTGCCTATTTAAAGGGAGACAAGTAGTCACCCTGCTGTTTGGTGAAAAGGTGTGTACCACACTGAACATGGACAACAGAAAGCGAAGGAGAGAATTGTCCCAGGACATCCGAAAAAAAATGATAGACAAACATCTTAAAGGTAAAGGCTATAAGACCATCTCTAAACAGCTTGAAGTTCCTGTGACAACAGTGGCTCATATTATTCAGAAGTTCAAGACCCACGGGACAGTAGCCAACCTCCCTGGACGTGGCCGCAAGAGGAAAATTGATGACAAATTGAAGAGACGGATCGTTGGAATTGTATCCAAAGAGCCCAGAGCAACCTCCAAAGAAATTAAAGGTGAACTCCAAGGCCAAGGTACATCAGTGTCAGATCGCACCATTCGTCATTATTTGAGCCAAAGTGGACTTCATGGGAGACGACCAAGGAGGACACCACTGCTGAAAAAAACTCATAAAAAAGCCAGACTGGAATTTGCAAAAATGCATGTTGACAAGCCACAAAGCTTCTGGGAGAATGTCCTTTGGACAGATGAGACCAAACTGGAGCTTTTTGGTAAGGCACATCAACTCTATGTTCATAGACTCAAAAACCAAGCATACGAAGAAAAGAACACTGTCCCTACGGTGAAACATGGAGGAGGCTCAGTAATGTTTTGGGGCTGCTTTGCTGCATCTGGCACAGGGTGTCTTGAAAGTGTGCAAGGTACGATGAAATCTGAAGACTATCAAGGCATTCTGGAGAGAAATGTGCTGCCTAGTGTCAGAAAGCTTGGTCTCAGTCGCAGGTCATGGGTCTTCCAACAGGACAACGATCCAAAACACACAGCCAAAAACACCCAAGAATGGCTGAGAGAAAAGCGTTGGACTATTCTAAAGTGGCCTTCTATGAGTCCAGATCTGAATCCCATTGAACATATGTGGAAGGAGCTGAAACATGCCATTTGGAGAAGACACCCATCAAACCTGAGACAACTGGAGCTGTTTGCTCATGAGGAGTGGGCCAAAATACCTGTTGACAGCTGCAGAACGCTCATTGACAAATACAGAAATCGTTTAATTGCAGTGATTGCCTCAAAAGGTTGTGCAACAAAATATTAAGTTATGGGTACCATCATTTTTGTCCAGCCCTATTTCATTAGTTTGTTTTTTGAAATAATTATGTTAATCAACAATTCAAAAGTGATGGCTGATTTTGATTATTTAATTTTCAATAAATTTTTTTTATTGTTACTTTTGTGAGTTTCAAGTGATTTCAGTGAGAATTGTGGGTTTTTCCTTCTTTAACTGAGGGGTACCAACAATTTTGTCCACGTGTGTAAATGGCAAGTCAGAAACGGCTATGTCCTCACATATTGCTTGCTCTACATCTAACCATAACTCATCTACATTACTAGGTTTAGCCATTTGGAAATATACTGCTACTTACTAGCTAGGAAGTAGTGACTGAAGTTGGGTAAATCCAGTCCACCTCTATCTTTAGTCTGTTGTAGAGTCTTTAAACTGATACGTGATGGTTTGTCTTTCCAAAGAAATTTGGATATATATGAGTCTAGTGATTTAAACCAACAGGATGGTTTGGATGGTATCATTGAGAATACATAATTAACTTTAGGTAAAACCATCATTTTAATAGTGGCTACTCTCCCCATGAGTGATATGGGTAAGTCCTTCCACCGTATAAGATCATCCTCTATTGTTTTCAACAACTGAACATAATTTAGTTTTGTAAGTTCTGATATCCTGGGAGAGATATTTATGCCTAAATATCTGAGGTTTCCAGACTGTATTATGATGTTAGATATTCTTGGTATGTCACAATTAATAGGCATGGCTGTAGTCTTTGACCAGTTGATAGAATAATCAGATATCAATGAAAATGTATTAATAAGCGTAATTGTCTGGGAGATAGATGATTTGGAGTTATTTAGGAAAAGTAATACATCATCTGCATAAAGACTTATTTTATGTTCTATATTGTTGGCTTGGATTCCTCTGATGTCTGTATTTTGTCTTATGGCAGCTGCAAGAGGTTCAATAAAGATGGCGAAGAGTGATGGAGAAAGTGGGCAGCCCTGCCTAGTGCCTCTCTGCAAACAGAAACTTGGAGAAGTCTGGTCATTGGTCTTAACACAAGCAGCCGGGTTATTATAAAAGATTTTTATCCAGTCTATAAAAGATGGCCCAAAACCAAATCTGTTTAATGTTGCAAACAGAAATTTCCAATTTACTCGATCAAATGCTTTTTCTGCGTCTAACGAGATGATTGTGGATTCTAAATGATGTATTGTGGAATAATCTATTATGTTAATTAATCTGCGCATATTAGTAGAGGAATGTCTCCCTTTAATAAAACCTGTTTGATCAGGATGTATTATAAGGGGGGTTACTTTTCTATTCTACTGGCGAGAGCTTTGCTGATAATTTTGAGATCTACATTTATTAATGAAATTGGACGGTAGCCAGATGGAAGTGTGGGGTCTTTTTCTGGTTTTAATAACAAAATAATTCTGGCTAAGTTCATATTTGAAGGTATTTTTTGTTTGTTTTTAATTTCTGTTACCATTTTATGAAAGGTGGGAGCCAACGTTGTCCAAAATTCTTTATAGAATTCAACTGGATAGCCATCTGGACCGGGAGCTTTATTGTTCGGCATATGCTGCAGAGATTTGTGAAGTTCTTCGACTGACAGAGGAGAATCCAACACCAATCTATTTTCATGTTGTAGTTTCGGTAGAGCAATTGAACTAAAGAACTGATTAATGTCCTCTTCTGTTGTCTTTATATGTGATTTGTATAATCCTTTATAGAAATCTCTAAAGGTATCATTTATCTTATCTGAGTCATGGCTGATGTTTCCATCTGGGTCTTTGACAGCAGAGATTGTCGTTTTCTCTTTGTTTACTTTTAATTGATTGGCCAGAAATTTACCAGATTTATTGCTATGTTCAAAGTTCTCTAAGCGAAGTCTTTGCACCATGAATTTAGTTTTTTTATCTATAATTTCATTAAGTTCAAGTTTAGCTTGTCTTATATCCTTCAGCGTGTGCTCTTCTGGAGAAACACGATAAGAAAATGAAGAGAAAGATATTATTTTTCCTCTCAAAACTGCTTTTCCTGCTTCCCACAGAACACACGCTGATGTTTCTGACAAGTCGTTATCTTCTAGATATATAGACCATTCTCTTTTAACGTAGCTGATAAAGTCGGGATCTTTAAGTAGTGATGTGTTAAATCTCCAGTTTGTAGATGGGGGTTTATTATTCTTATTTTTAAGGGTAAATAATACAGGTGCATGATCACTAATGGTAATGGGATGGATTTTGATTTCTGAAATGTCATTCATCAGCGTGTTGCTAATTAAGAAATAATCTAGTCTAGAGTAAGAACGATGAGCTGAAGAAAAGAATGTATATTCTCTTACGGTACGGTGATGAGAACGCCACGCATCACAAAGACCAAAATCCTTCATATATTGTTGAACTGTTTCTGAGGATCGCCACACTCGCTGGTTTCCTGTGGTACTGAGCCTGTCCATTCCCGGGTCACACACCATGTTGAAGTCCCCTCCTATAATCAGTGCGTTATTTGAGTGACCATCAAGTGAAGTGAAGAGAGAGTGAAAAAAGGAGGGGTCATCAACATTGGGACCATATATATTCACAATGCACAGTTTAACATTTTGGATGGATAATACCACTATAATAAATCTGCCTTGTGGGTCTGCAATTGTGCTATCAATACCAAAGGTTAGTCTTTTATTTATAAGGACTGCTACTCCTCTTTGCCTGGAATTATAACAGGCTGAGTACACATGTGGAAACTGTGCTGATGGAAGAAGAGCCAATGATGAATTTGATAAATGAGTTTCCTGCAATAAAACAATGTCTGCTTGTAAATTGCTGCTGATTGATTTTCAGTCTCTTTTCCCCTGTACCAGCTCCACGCACATTCCAAGTGACAAACCTCAGGGCGTTCATGACTGAACAACTAAAGTAAGTGCTACATGCATATTAGCAGAGCTTATACACACGTGGACAAAATTGTTGGTACCCCTCAGTTAAAGAAGGAAAAACCCACAATTCTCACTGAAATCACTTGAAACTCACAAAAGTAACAATAAATAAAAATTTATTGAAAATTAAATAATCAAAAACAGCCATTACTTTTGAATTGTTGATTAACATAATTATTTAAAAAAACAAACTAATGAAACAGGCCTGGACAAAAATGATGGTACCTCTATAAAAGATTGAAAACTATTTGACCAGAGTGACATGATTAACTCAGGTGTGTCATTTAATTGACATCACAGGTGTTTCCAAACTCATAATCAGTCAGTCTGCCTATTTAAAGGGAGACAAGTAGTCACCCTGCTGTTTGGTGAAAAGGTGTGTACCACACTGAACATGGACAACAGAAAGCGAAGGAGAGAATTGTCCCAGGACATCCGAAAAAAAATGATAGACAAACATCTTAAAGGTAAAGGCTATAAGACCATCTCTAAACAGCTTGAAGTTCCTGTGACAACAGTGGCTCATATTATTCAGAAGTTCAAGACCCACGGGACAGTAGCCAACCTCCCTGGACGTGGCCGCAAGAGGAAAATTGATGACAAATTGAAGAGACGGATCGTTGGAATTGTATCCAAAGAGCCCAGAGCAACCTCCAAAGAAATTAAAGGTGAACTCCAAGGCCAAGGTACATCAGTGTCAGATCGCACCATTCGTCGTTGTTTGAGCCAAAGTGGACTTCATGGGAGACGACCAAGGAGGACACCACTGCTGAAAAAAACTCATAAAAAAGTGAGACTGGAATTTGCAAAAATGCATGTTGACAAGCCACAAAGCTTCTGGGAGAATGTCCTTTGGACAGATGAGACCAAACTGGAGCTTTTTGGTAAGGCACATCAACTCTATGTTCATAGACTCAAAAACCAAGCATACGAAGAAAAGAACACTGTCCCTACGGTGAAACATGGAGGAGGCTCAGTAATGTTTTGGGGCTGCTTTGCTGCATCTGGCACAGGGTGTCTTGAAAGTGTGCAAGGTAAGATGAAATCTGAAGACTATCAAGGCATTCTGGAGAGAAATGTGCTGCTTAGTGTCAGAAAGCTTGGTCTCAGTCGCAGGTCATGGGTCTTCCAACAGGACAACGATCCAAAACACACAGCCAAAAACACCCAAGAATGGCTGAGAGAAAAGCGTTGGACTATTCTAAAGTGGTCTTCTATGAGTCCAGATCTGAATCCCATTGAACATATGTGGAAGGAGCTGAAACATGCCATTTGGAGAAGACACCCATCAAACCTGAGACAACTGGAGCTGTTTGCTCATGAGGAGTGGGCCAAAATACCTGTTGACAGCTGCAGAACGCTCATTGACAAATACAGAAATCGTTTAATTGCAGTGATTGCCTCAAAAGGTTGTGCAACAAAATATTAAGTTATGGGTACCATCATTTTTGTCCAGCCCTATTTCATTAGTTTGTTTTTTGAAATAATTATGTTAATCAACAATTCAAAAGTGATGGCTGATTTTGATTATTCAATTTTCAATAAATTTTTATTTATTGTTACTTTTGTGAGTTTCAAGTGATTTCAGTGAGAATTGTGGGTTTTTCCTTCTTTAACTGAGGGGTACCAACAATTTTGTCCACGTGTGTATCTGAAAGGGGCCACAGACGTGCATACATGCCAGCTAAGTGTGCATTCTGAATCACCCTGTTTAATATTTTCAAACGTGGTTGTGCTGTTCCAACAAGCTTTAAGTAAATGTGTTTATGTGAGCTGTGTATAGTGCTGATGTGTGTCAACAAATTCCTATTCTCATGTCTGTGTGTGAGGTTTAAGTGATTATAACAGGTGAAATAATGGTGAACTGTGAAAAGGTGAGAAAGAAAAAGAGTGAAAAGTGAAACGAGAAACAGTGAAAAAAATAAAATATGATTTAAAAAGGACATTGGTGCTGTGAGCAGTGCAGTGAAGACGGGAATTAACTTTAGTATTAATTATTTTATGGCAGTGTTGTGTATAATGACATTGTGAGTGAGATCAAGCACTTCACCAGACATCAGAAGAGCCATGGAGTGGTGTTCCGGTCGCGGTACAGTTGACCGTTGATAAATAGTTTGTCCACCGCGATGACAGCACGAGAGCTTTCAGCTATAGCTTTCTTCCTGACGGGAAACAGGGCTCTGCGCCGATCCAGGATCTCTTTAGGGAACTGATCGTTACGCCGAAGTTGGTTCCCTTCAGCTCCCGGCCCTGACGCTTCACCTGCTCCTTCTGCTTGTAGTTAGCAAACTTTGCTATGATGGGTCTCGGCCTGTGCCCTCCGGGTCGTTTCCCTCCGAGACGGTGCGCTCTGAGGAAAGCGATGTTTTTAACGGTTTCCTCCGGGAGCTTCAGGTGAGTCTGGATGAAATTCTTCACCGTCGACTCGGGGTCTTCCTCCATCTGTTCCGGGATTCCAGAGAAGACCAGGTTGTCTCTCATGCTCCGGGACTGGAGATCAATCACAGTTTCTTTGATTTTTTTATTTTCCTCTGATAGTCGGATGAACCCCTCGGTGAGGGATTTTACCGACTCTCTGAGGCTCGTGTTCTCCGTCGTCAGCTTCTCCACCTGCTGCTGGCTGAATTCCAGGGACTGGCGTATAGCTTGGAATTCCTGATGGAGCACTTCCAGCAGGCTCAGACGGGCGTCGAGACTGGACAATTTCTTATCTATAGAGAGAAGAACATCCGTCGAATCGTTCCCAGGTGGAGAAATAGCTTCAGATGAATTATCATCCCGGAGCCTCTCAGCTTTAGCTCCGGCAGGAGTTGAGGTTTGGTTTGGCTTCCCCATGACGAACGTGTGGTAGCAGCGATCTATGAATTCCGTCAGGCTGGCCAAATCTTCCTCGCTGTGCTCCAGAGTGGATCTGAAAGACACTTACTTCCACTTTCTACCGATTATTATTGTTATTATTATTTTAAAGTTGAAGGATTAGGGGAAGTAAATCCGCAAGCAGATGTGTGAGCGCGCTTTGTTTGAATTATCCGTCTTACAGAAAGTGCGTCACTTACCACATCCTACGTCACGTCCTCCCTCAAGACAAGAAATGCACTCTGCCTCACTCCTTAATTAGAGATGTAAACGAGATGCCATATTCATTCAATATTCATTACGGTACTGGATGGTGTAAAAAAAAACAACTTTATTGCAGTATGTCAGTGAATAAAACAAACAATGAACACTGGACCATGATGTATGGATTGTACTTTATTTCATGAGGAAAAAAGTATTTAATAGGCTGCATAAACACACCCACCAGGAAATTACGTCAATTTGTTGATTCTCTAATTAATCGAAATCCAAAATATTAAAAAAAAAGTGATGCAATGTGTCTTTATTAGTTAAAAGACAGGACATTGTAACTGTAAGATGTCATTGATTTACACCTGCATTTTGTGCTTCATGGCGCTAGGTGTGCTGTTTGCATGTTGGACATTGTTTTACACAGACACCACCGAAGAAGAAAGGTGCCGGAAGCGCAGCTTTCACTGCACGTTGTTATGTTGTTGTTCAGAAGAATGTGTTAGCCGGTAAAGACTGCGCCAGAAGAAACTGTGATAAGTGGAATAATTTAATGCACCGTTCTTCAGTAAATAAGAAAGACTGCCCCATTTGGTTTAGCCCGTGGATGCAACCACCACAGCAATGGTGGAAGCGTCCTTAGCAACCACCATAGCAACGGCTAGATCGCTGTGCACTGACTGGTGTATGGATGAGCTCAACAAATGATTGCGGTAAAAGCACGTTCATGGAAATAAATACAATGCAACAATATAAAAATAAACACACCACTTGGTTTCGTCTGTGGTTTCGTCGTCCTACTCAACCAGTATAACGTACAAAATGTGACACTGTCACAATTTAATGCCGTGACGTGAAATTCAGCTTAAAAACAAACCAAACCAAAGATCATTTCCAATAACTGAATGGATAATGTGAAAGTGTTATATATATTTTTTCGCTAAAAATGTCATCAAAATGTTTTTTCTGTCCAAACTATCTTAAAATAATGCATTTTCCACGGAAAATAAAAGGAATAGCCGTCATGTTTTTATTTTGAGAAGCCTGCAGCAAGCAGTCACGTGACCCTTCGTCAGACCAATACAAAAGAATTGGGGGAAAAAACGTGAGCATCTCACAATTTTCAGGGCCAAATTGTGAGATTGTAACGTTTTGCATTGTGGACCAACGTGATTATGTCACAATTTGATGTTCAGGTTTTTGTATTAACAATTTAAAAAGATAATATTCTGAATAAAGCTTCTAAACGGCGTGGGGGAAATGAGCTCTATAACGTACCTGCTGTGCCTACTGGGCATTAATAGCATTGGATCAACTAAATGAATAGGTAATCACAACCTACTGTACCTACTAGTAGGTACAGTAGGGACCTACTGGCCCATTTTTGTGGGATGATTGTATCAGGATTGAGCCTATTCAATAGTATGACAGAACATATAGATTCAAGATGGCGTCGTAAGTGAGGCAGCTGACAACTCTCTCCACCAAAACTCTATTTGCCCTTATACTAACGCACCAATATTGATGAACTTAAGCACTTAACCTGCTGAACTACTGATTTAATACAGACTTCGATTTCTGTGGGGAAAATGACCAAACCAAGGAGCAAAACTCGTGACGTATCAGAGGTTTGCAGTGCTACAAACCAAGCTGCTTGTGAGAGTCACGAACAAACTTCTGTTTCCATGACTGACGCTCTTCTGAAAAGCATTTCAGCGGCGGTTGCAGAAGAAGGACAGCGCATACTTAAGTCCGTAAATGAGTCTATGTGTAAACTTGAGGCTAAGGTGGACAACATGGCTAAACGCATTGATGAAGCAGTAGCCACTACAGCGTCACTTGTCGCCCGTCTGACTGAAACCGAGGCCCGCATTTCCCGGTTGGAGGACGATGTCGCTCCGTTAACAAAGCGACTGGATGCCTTGGAGAAAACTTGCAAGCAACTAAGAGAAAAAGTTATGGATCAGGAATGCAGACAACGCAGAAAGAACATCAGGCTGCTTAACCTAAAGGAGTCTATGGAGGGGAGCGACCTGCTTATGACTTTTGAGGGATTCATTCCCAAGCTACTGAAGTTACCTGTCTCTTCTGTGCCTCTCGATCGTGCCCATCGGGGCTTTGGACTACCGGACGATGGACATCCGCGCCCAGTCGTCGTAAAGCGGCAACACTCCAGGGATATTTCCGTGATAATGGATGCGGTAAAACGGCTTGGAGCTCTCCAGTACGAGGGACGCCCAGTACGGATTGTCCGGGACCTTCCTCCTGATGTCCGGGCAGCAAGGCGAGCATTCAACAAAGATTGCGCGGAGCTTATTAGAAGAAACATACGCTTCAGAATGGCTTATCCAGCCACCTTGTCTTTCAAGGCAAATGATGCGCAAAAAACCTTTAAAGACTCCAGCGAAGCTGAAGCTTTCCTTTCTGCTAACCCGGTAAAGTAATCTGTGTGTGTTTGTACCTTGGTTCTGTTGATAAGTGCTTACAAAGGCCCCTGGACTTATTATATGACTGCTAAATTGTATGGCATTACATTGGGGCTCTCTTTACTTGTCTTTATAGGTGCTACCAATATATGTAGAGAGTTGTAATGGTAACTGATTGGTATGAGTGGCAGTGCTACTCGTTTTATTTTCTTTATTTCTTTTCATTCACTACGTGTTTTTGTTAAGGAAGACAATATTGTCTGTGGTTTGATATACGTTAATGACCTGTACAATCTAATGCATAATATTACAATGAATAAATGGGAATAATTGATGTAAATTGCAGTAAGGAGTATGAGGTATTTAAACAAAACCTTCATATGTCTACCAACATAACTTGTAGTTATTTTAGTCCAGAAGACCTGAAATTAAAGAATGACTTTTCATTTTCCCTAATGCACCTAAATGTTTATAGTCTTAAGAAACATTTTGATGACTTTGTTTCTTTACTTGCTTCCATAGTGACAGTTTTGACATAATTGGGTGCAGTGAAACTTGGTTGAATGAACAAACATATACTGATATTTACAATTTAAAGGGGTATTCAATGTATTCAAAAAACAGGTTGGGGAAAACTGGAGGAGGAGTATGCCTTTATGTAAAAACTAATTATCAAGTAAAAGAGAGAAATGATATTATGATAAATGATGGTGAATCCGATTCATTGTTCTTAGAAGTAATAACAGGTAATTCCAAAAATGTTCTCATTGGAGTAATATACCGACCACCCAGCTCCAGTTATGAAACCTTTAAAGTCCATTTTGATAATCTTCTCCTCACTATAAATCAGAACAGTAAAACTTGTGTTATTATGGGTGACTTTAACATCGACATTTCAAAAAAGGATACAAGAGTTAAGGACTTTTTAAACGTCCTTTACTCTTCTTCATTTCATCTAACAGTTGATAAATATACACGTGTTAAAGGAAAAAGTAAGTCAGTCACTGATAACATAATAACTAAAATTGAAAACATTGGTTGTGAATCAGGTGTCATTATATCTGACACTTCAGATCACTACCCTATTGTATTTTTTTTACAAATTGGGCTAAAAGAGTCCAGAATCCACGTGTAAAGAGGAAAGTAAAAATTCTTAAGAATAAAATCCTGACAAACTTAAATCAACATCTTCTAACTAAAAGTTGGGATGCAATATATAATACCACTGACCCCAATTATGCTTATGATTATTTAATTGATGAAATCATTGACTCTATAAACATAATTATTCCTGAAAAGAATATTAAGCAAAACAAGAAAAAACATCCATGGATTACAAAAGGAATTCTAAAATCTATCAAACACAAGGACAAACTGTACAAACAATATAGGATGGATCCAAACTCCATTAATAAAATGACATACACAAAATACAAGAATAAACTAACAAGTTTAATAAGTTCTAGTAAACAAAACTATTTCACTTACCAACTCAAAAAAGCATCTGGGGATCAGAAGAAATCGTGGAAGGTGTTTAATGAAGTTCTTGCCCATAATAACAAATTGCCTCTTATCCCTGACATTGTAGAGCAACCCCAAACAGATAATTACAATAAGTTAGACTACATAGCAAATGACTTCAATAATTTCTTTGCTACGGTTGGAAAAAAACTATCCCAACAAATTCAGCAACCCAGAGGAGGAACTTATAGAGATTACTTGCAAAATTCTTATTCTGGCTCATGCTACCTCAAACCCACCTGCAAATATGAGATAATAAACATCATTACAAAAATGAAGAGTTCCTACACGGCTGGTGCCGATGGAATCAGTAGCATGATTCTTAAAGCCATTGTGAACGTCATAGCCGAGCCACTAGCACACATTATTAATTTATCATTACAACATGGTATTGTTCCTACTCAGGCCAAAGTGGCAAAAATTATACCAATATACAAGTCTGGGGATAAAAACGACATTCAAAATTATAGACCAATATCAATTTTGCCAACCATGTCAAAGGTACTTGAAAGAGTGGTATACTCCAGACTTGTAAGTTACCTTGATAAATATAGTATATTAACTTCCTCACAATACGGCTTTAGGAAAAACAGAAACACAAGCATGGCTATTTTAGATCTTGTTGAAAAAATTAATGATGCTTTTGAGAGAGGCAAAGTTGGTGTTGGTGTATTTCTCAATCTCTCAAAGGCATTTGACACTATAGATTTTTCAATTTTACTCGGTAAATTATTGCACTATGGTGTCAGGGGTATTGCTCTTCAGTGGTTCAAGGACTATGTCTATGGAAGACAGCAATATGTAAACTTAGAAGATACTAACTCTAAAATGGCAAATATAGAATATGGTGTCCCTCAGGGCTCCATTCTGGGACCTTTATTGTTTATTGCTTATGTTAACGATTTTGTAAACTGCTCAACTGATATTCATAAAATCCTTTTTGCAGACGACACAAATCTTATTGTGTCACATGAGGACATTAACCAGCTTGAAAATAATTTAAATAGGGAATTAGCGAAGGTTAACACCTGGTTTAAATGTAATAAGTTATCATTAAATGTCAGTAAGACCTTTCACATTGTCTTCCGTTCTAGCAGTCGAGTAGAAGATTATGACATGAACATAACTATTGATGGCAGAGCTATTGCTAAAGTTGATTCCATTAAATTCTTGGGAGTTTATATTGACCAATTTATAAAATTTAAAACACATATAAATGAACTTGCTGGTATTTTTTTCAAAATTAGACACTTACTTCCTTTTGATGCTCTTTTATCATTGTATATATCTTTGTTTGAGTCTCATTTGATTTACTGTAACTTTATCTGGAATAATACACATCCTACCTATACAAACAAACTCCTAATATTACAAAAGAAAGCTGTTAGAGCAATTACATGGTCTATGCGAAATTGTCCCTCAAATCCTCTCTTCCATAGATGTGGCCTATTGAAGCTTCCTGAACGTAACATCTATAGCATTGCTTGCACAATGTATAATGTTGTCCATGGATTGAACACTGATTTATGTAAACTCATTCCCATTCACTCATCCTCACACCCATATGAAACCAGAAATAAGCATCTTTTACATGGTAAGGATAGAACAATGACCTGTACTAAATACAGTATATGTTACAATGGTCCACAAATATGGAATGAGTTGGATAACAATCTAACCAATCTAATCTAATCTTGTCTCTATTGTTGCAGCTGAAGCATCCTGGGAATCCACCAGATTCTCCTATTGACACTCAGTAATCCACCTGGAGAGTAAAATCCAGAGTGTCATCATGGTGGACAGTGGGTCATCTAACTAGATAGTGAACAAAGCTGGTGTTCTTGATTCTTGTCTTAGCTAGGGATATTGTGCTTTTCCTGAACTACACATCATTTTTGAGTTTTGTTACATTATCTGTTTCCTCTTTCTTTAATCCCGTTCGTATCACTTGTTGTTTTTCTTCTTTTTAACTTCTTGCATCCTTTACATTCACAAGGAAGTAACACTTTAGGACCCTTGTGTAGGATTTCTTCTTAAAGTAGATCAGGAAACTGGTCATTGTTTTATTGCTACATACATACATACATACGTGTGTGCATATTTATCTATTTGTCCAAGGAACTGAAATGGGTTTTGAGCTGCTCCTCTTCACTAGACCTTCAGAACCAGTGTTCCTGACGATGGTGTTGATCTGATCATGGAAAATGACATTGTTGGTGTTAAAGTCTCTCCTGTTGTTGACGTTGTTGATGTTCTGATTTCTGAGTCTGTACAGGACCAGTTGGCTCATAGTGACCTGGACGTATTCACAGTGAGTGTTCTGACCAGAGTTTAGGCAGAACCAGGACATTGACTTGTGTGACTCACTGCTTGCTTCTGTTCTGTCTGAGGACAGGCTGCCCCCTGTTGGTCAAACAGTGAACTGCCCTCCAAAAGAGGTTTGAGCACCAGTTCCAGACTTGAGAGGGTCTCCTTAGAGAAGTAATCCATCAGTTGCTAAGTATTCCATTTCAGCTGGTGAAGCCACTAGTGAGTGTAATAAAAAGTCATTCTTCTCTGATAATGGTACGTTAATGGATAAATGGGTCTCACAGTTAGACAATGCAGCATCTATTCAGGTGAGGACTGGGATACAGTGGATCAGAGTTATCTGACTTTGGAACAGGAGATCGGTGGTTCACATCCTGGTCAGGGTCCAGTTGTCCAGTGGGGACCCTTCAGCAAGGTCCTCCCTCTTGTTGTATCTACTCTCAGATGTACGTCTCTTTGGATAAAAGCTTCTGCTAAATGAACAGTAAATTGTAATGTGCTGCAGTTGGACAGTTGTCATGAACATCTGTGGTCTGGTTATCAAGGTGTTTCCTTTTTTTTTCTTTTTTTTGTCTGCAAGTCTGCTCAAAAATGACACCAACCAACCATGGTGTCATTGCTTAAGCTTCATGCATTTTTTTTCTTCTTTGTGACTGTGACCATCACCGGCCCTCATGGCAAATTAACCTATCATGTTTATTTCAAGCTGTTTCCTACATTATGCCATTGAGGGCTGTGCACACCCAAGTGAAACATAAAACAAACACAGGACAGACAGAAAGGTGAGGCATAGACAGTGTTCTAAGAGAAAAGGTGCATTTTATTTGTTTGTGCTCTTTAATTCACACCTTAAAACCAGTTACAAATCTAAGACCCTTCTCAAACACCAAATACGACAAAGTCCCAACTGGATCAATCATGAAGATGTCAGGAGACAACAAGAAAGATAGATAAAGCAGAGTGAGATCCACAGACACTAACCCAGCAACCTTCACCATTCTTGAAAGATCACTGAAAGATCTTCACCATTCTTGAGCCTCTCCGCGACTCTGTGGACGGTCATCTGGCTGATGTTCAGCTGCTTGGCTCTGTCAGACTTGTTGTGGCCAGCATGAAGGAGAGCAGATATCTCAACTCTTTTGACTTCCATCTTGATACAACTTCACAGGAGAAAAAAATTGTATTAAGGACACCTGCCTATAAGGTAGAACTTTCAGTTTGTTTAATGGAATTTTTCACTCCGACATGTAAACGTCTCTAAAGATCACGAAACCGTGTAACAGAACTTTTGCAAAGCCCAGTATATATACATTATTTTATAATAAATAAACAAAGCTCTTTTATTTCTCCAGCACTGATCAGAACAGCCAGGGAGTGGTATTGGGGTCCCAGTACAGTTGGCCGTCGATATAAAGTTTATCTACAACCAAAGTAGACCGTTTACCCTTCTGTCTGCTCTGTTTCAGTATGGGAAACAATACCTTCCGCCGCTCGTTGATCTCTCTCGGGAACTGATCGTTCATATCGAAAGAGGTCCCTTTAAGCTCCCGTCCTTTACTTTTAACTAATTCTTTCTGTTTAAAATGCTCAAATTTAGCGATAATAGGACGGGGCTTGTTGCCTCTACGGGCTCCGAACCGGTGGACTCGGTGAAGGAAATATTATTCACCGTTTCCTGGGGGATTTTTAATGCCGCTGTCATGAACTTTTTGATTTCTGTCTCTGGATTGTCTGTGGAGCTTTCGGAAATGCCTGAAAATATTAAATTGTCCCGCATACTACGGGATTGGACATACAGTACAGTCTCTTTAAGCATTTTATTCTCCCTTTTAATCGTCTCCAACTCGGACGTAACAGCTGAAAAGGAAGAACGTAGTTCAGCGTTGTCCCGCTGGAGTTCACTTACCTGCAGGTATGCGTTCTTTAAACTTACCTTCAAGTCCCGGATTTCATCGCGAAGAACGCTGAGGACGTCTAGTTTTTTATTTATGTACTCCAGGATATTAACCGGGATGTCCGCTGTAACTAAGTCTTCCGTATCAGTAGAGGAATCATTCTTCCTCTTTTTAGACGGATTGTCGCGGTTCGGGTCTTCCATGACGGAGCTGTAAAAATATCTGTCAATAAATCGCTCGAGGTCCTCCACGCTGGATGGTACTCCAAATCCGCAGTTTTAGCGTGAAAATATAAATGAGTAAACTCAGGTAATACGGTGATTGAATTAACTTTTGTTTAGAAACAAGAGCTAAGAAGAGCGAATTCTTCTTCAGCAGCAGGGCGCTGCCATGTTGTCTTCCGAAATCTCAAAATCTCACTGGCAGTCTCACGATAGTCACAGCATAGCAGCTCTCCTCCGCCCTATCAAGGTGTTTCCAAACATAACTCTGAATCCTTCAACATTACTTCTGATCAAGCATGAAGGCTGATGTACTTTGTCAGAATTTCAGCACTTGTCAGGTTGTGGTAAAACCAGATCAGGTGATGCCCCTCTGAGCCTTTGTTCCTGCTGCTGGTGAGGAATTTGTATTGTAGACTGAGTTGGTCAGTTACCCAGAACAAAGTCTGCAAACCACATTATGTTCACTGTAATTTATGTTTCCACCTGTTTTTCCTGAGTTCATCCCTTTATGAAAGATTACTGCACCTGCTATTACAAAAGCACTGACCAGGTTCTTCACCACCTTTGGTCTGCCAAACGAACTCAGGAACCAATTTCTGGTCCCAAACATTTCATCAGACTTTTGGCCACTAGGTGTCTCACAGTCAGTGTCCAGAGTTTATCAGCCAGAGTCACAAGAAGCAGCCAAACGCTGGCATCAAACCTTAACGTCTATGTGAAGGAAATACTGTTGTCACACAGGGAAAGACTGGGAGGAAGGTTTGCCTTTAGTCCTTCTTGTCATCCCCACAGGATTCTCTGGGGTTCATTCCAGCTGAACTCTGTTAATTGTGAATAAATAAATCTTTGTTTTCCATTTCTTTCTCCTTTTACCTGGTTTAAATGTGAGGGTTTTACAAAGAAGTATAAACATGTTGAGCAGAAACAAACCAGGATGAAAGACAACACGGAACTTCTGTTATTGTAATGTAATAGAACCAAACAAACAGCGGTCAGTGGCGCCATCTGCTGGTGTTTTAACGCTATTACACCACATTCTGACTGCAGTCCTTCAGTCACATGATCAAACCGTGTTGTTGATGTTCAGTTGATGTTTGGATCAGAAATCCCTTCATTGGTCTGATTCTGTGCTTTTGGTCATTTAACTGGTAAAAGTCATGAAATAAATCTGTTCCTGATGTAAACAAACAAGAATATTTTCATGGTTTATTGTCTTTTGTAATGTTTTATTTTTCTGATGTTTCACTGACTTTTCTGAATGCTTTGTGTCATTTTAATGTTGGATTGTGTTTTACTGTCTTTTCTAATGTTTCTATTTTCTCTTTCAAATGTTCATTAAACAACCGATAAATCCTGATCAAATTAGATCTCAGCTCTTATTTTATTTATTTATTTATTTTATTTGTTTATTTTGAGCAGACATTTGTTAAGTTAATAGGGCGAGTTCACATCAGTTCACATCAGTTTGGATTTTAAGGGGCCACTATTCCATTTAGGAGGATGCAGATAATGTTCTTCCAGTGAATGGTTCTGATCAGTGATGGGAATAACGGCGTTAAAATAAACGCCGTGACTAACGGCGTTACTTTTTTCAGTAACGGGTAATCTAACTGATTACTTTCTCTACTGTTACAACGCCGTTACTGTTACCAACACGCTGTTTATGCGGTACTTTATTGAAGCTGTCATCCGACTTATCTTTTTTTTCCCTCCTTTGGTGATGGTGGGAAGGGAGGGGCACGATAACTGCCTTCGTAATGATGATTGGCTAAGGTAGAGTAAGAATTCATGTTCAGCCAACCAGAGACATCAGGTGGGCAGGTGCTGCTTTACTCACAAACCCAGCAGCACATAGCAGCACACATACACACACAAACTATGATGAGATGGCGAGTCTGGAGTTGGGAGGAAAGACGACGTTTTCAAGATGAAAATACAGACACTACTTCAACCTCATCGAGGTAAAAGGCAAAAATGTACATGTTGAGTGTACATTATGTCGTCCCAGAGTAAAGAGTTTGTCAACGTCCAATAAAAGCAACTCAAATTTAATGAAGCACCCCTCGACTGCACACGCTTCTACTACGCTAGTGGCTAAAAACACCGTTGACCCCGCTAATGATGGCAGGCCAGGTGCTGTTACCGTGAGCTCCGCCAACGAAGGACACGGAGCCGTCCGAGCAGCCAAAGCTGGATTTTTCTGCCCCAGCTCCACAGAAACTTGTGACACAGATGGAACTTAACGAACTGATAGGCCGTTAATGTTGCTGAAAACATGCTGCCGATGTTTTTGCTGTTCCATTCTGTGCACCCGGCTTATGAAACCCGCTCTGGGTGGGGGGATGTGCAAATTCTTTGTTGTTAAACTTAAAACAAAAAAGTAACGTAATAATTACTTTCCCTGGTAACTAGTTACTTTCATAGTGGAGTAAGTCAATTACTAACTCAGTTACTTTTTTTGGAGAAGTAACGAGTAACTATAACTAATTACTTTTTTAAAGTAACGTGCACAACACTGGTTCTGATTGACTCCAGCTACTGACTTCTCTGAGCCACTTTTGACATAAATATGGAAGACTAACTCATCTGCTCACATCCATGTGGTGTTTATACAGTTTCAAAGCAGACGTCTCCCTCTGCTGGACACATAAAGCTCATGCAGGCTCCAACATAAATGCTTCCAGTGAACCATCGGACTATTGAACTGTGATTAAACTGGTAAATGGACACATTCATTGACAAAATCATGGACTGTGGAAACCGGAGTAAACTTTCCACAGAAGCGAGGCCGGATTTTTTTAGATTCTGTTTTCATTTTTGAATGAAGTGAGAAAATAAACTGACATTAAATAAAATACAGGTTGTAGAAAAGGCCCCAAAGTTCATTCATGTTCTCACTATGTTACGTTTCTTTCAGCTATTCTGTGTCATTGGGGTCTTTAAGGGGCAGGGCATTGCCCATGTGAAACGAGCATGATGAGTGATGTCATGTGATGGTATGCTGCATGATAGAGGAGTGAGTGATGCATGAGAGTATGGCTTATGGCAAGCCGTTTTAACATTTAATGCCTAGATTGCACTATCCGGAACTAAGACTGCGGATATCCACAACTCCATTCTGACTAGGCGTTAATGAATTTTGGATATCCGGAATTTTTGTTAAAGATATCCATAACGTAATTTTGACTATCCGAAAGGACAGATAGAGATATCTAAATCTCAGTTTCACCTAGTGGAAACTGAATTACGGATATCTCTAATGACGTAACTGAAACGTCATGAAACGCGTCACATATCCTAAATGAAAATTACAGATATCTGTAATTCCGTTTTCACTAGGCGAAATGTAAGTTAAAGATATCTTAAACGTCACTATGACTCGTCAGAATAACATTGCTCTATTTTAGGCCGAGGCGGATTGAACGTTATTTCATTCTAACGTTTGACCGAAGGACCGGTCCACATCTGGGTCGGTGCGCTGGTATTTATTAAAGAATTTTACTTACAGGGTATCTGGTAGCTCCATGTATAGCTCATTGGGTTAAGCAGGCGCTCCATGTGCAGCGGCTCAGGTTCAATTCTTAACTGCGATCCTTTTCTGCATGTCTTGCCCCTACTCTTCTCCCTTTTACCTGTCACTCTTCACTGCCACCATCACAATAAAAAGGCAAAAAAGTTATAAAAATAATTTTGTTTATTTATCCATATGCGGCCAAATGGGATGAGCGTCCAACTATTCATCAGCCCTGTACAGGCACGCAGGCCCACATGCTCACACCACAACCACGCTCATCCCATGGGGAGATTGCAGTGTTAGGTAAAGGTAAAAATGAAAACATGATACATAGATCGATCAAACCTGTCCATCAGGTTGATACTTTATTGATCTCCAAGAGAAATTGGCATTTACAGTAGCTCAAAAAGGGGAGAGATAAGTATAGTAAAGACGCATGCAAGTTTTAAACTACATGAAGATATAGAGTACATTATAAAGCAAAATGGAAATACAAAACTTACATTTCCTATACATTGAAGATGTGCATAGTGACAGTGTGCACCATACAGTGGTGCAAAGGGCAGTTCGTACACAATTAAAAGACATTTATATAGATGTGAATGTAACCCACACAGTAAACCAGCAACTCATAGAACGCATGTTACTGTCCCTTTAAGACGCTAGACGCAGCACCTAGGCAACCGCAGAAACAGAGACCTGAGGGAGAGAGCAGAGAGCAGAGATCGGGAACTCTGATTGCTATTTATTGAATCAATTATAGCCAGAAAATGAAATGAATTTAGCCGCGCTTTTGCTACTTTGCTAGTTCGGTGGTATGTAGCCTATGCTGGCAACACTTACTCCGAAGGAGTTGGGGTTGACGGCAAAATAGCCGTCTCGTTGCATCCACAATATTATCCGTGTCTCTTGCTGCCAGTTCCTGTCGAGCACGGGTAGTTGTACTGAAAAGTCTGTCAAAAAGGGAAACGTTGTCCAGCCGGGAGGCCATGGTCGCGACAGACAAAAAAAGTCGGCAAAAAAAGGCGTCAAAAGTTCAAATCCACCGCTTTCCGCCTGAAAGTGGGAGGACTAATAGCACGACATTACAGATATCTGCAACGTCAGACAGTCAGAACTGTCATTCAAGATATCTTTAATTATATTTCGCCTAGGCAGAATTGTAATTACAGATATCTCCAGTTTTAGATATGTCTATCAAAATTCATTAAAGAGATCGCTAACGTAATTTTAGATATCTACAATCAAGTTTTGTCTATCCGTAATTCCCATTTGAGATCTCTAGAACGTCATTTTGACTAGGCGTCACTTTAATTTAAGATATCTACAACGAATTCCGCCTAGTCAAAACTGAGTTATGGATATCCATAAAGAAACATGTAGATATCTGTAATAGAGGAGGGGTTGGAGATATCTTGAATTGGAATTTTGACTATCTGTAATTCAGTTGTAGATATCCGTAACTCATATTGCGGATATCTACAACTGAATTATGGATAGGCGCAATGAAGTAACCCATAGACATGAATGGCAAAAGTGACGTCATTTCTCCTAGGAAGAACGTATTTGTGGATATCTGAAATGATAATTACGGATAGGAGACATAGAGTTGTTGATATCTCTAACGTTCTTTTCAACTCGGAAGAACTGAATTACAGATATCTGTAGCGAATATCCTGTCTGGGCATTAAATGTTAAAACGGCTTGCCATATGAGAGAGCAGTTGGGACTGGGAGAGTCAGCTCGTCAGACGTGGTTGTGCGTGCATGTAAAGTAAGTATTGTCTGAGTGATATATGTGATGTTGTGTCTAGTTAATGTTAGTGTCAGGTTCATTTTCTGTGTTTATTCCTTGATCCGAACACTGTCCTTCGTTAAGTTATGCTTGTGACTGGAAGAAGTGTATTTTCGCCATCTGATGTTGTAGCGTCAAGTTGCTGCTGCGCTGAGCGCATCCGTGGTACTTCCGGTTACACAATAAGAGCACGTCTATGTATATATATTAAGGATATTTTATTTTGAAGGCCAAAGAGGAAGTAGTTTGTTAATATATGCCGAATAGCGGCACTATGTGTGTTCGAAGATGATTGTGGATAAGTTTATAGATATAGAGCTTTAGTTTAGATTTCTGTTTCTATTGTTTGTGTATTTAGGTATAAACCATCAAGATGTGTTCATTATTATTATTATTATTTCTTGTAGAAAACCACAACCACAACTAAAGTTCCAGTAAGTAACAGTCAACGATGTCTCTGTGCCTTTTATTCATACTCTGAAGAAACCTGGCCTTAAGTGGTGTTCTGGCCATCACCTGTGTGAATACGGTGATAACACAGAACCAGTGCTGAATCCAAGTCAGTTTAGGAAATCTCCCTTGCACAGGTTGATAATTATGATGTGATCAACTTGGTTTTAGTCAAATGATGTTTAAACAAACATCACTCGTACGTTTTTTTTAACTTATTAGACAGAATGCACATTTTATATAAGTTCTTGGTCTTGTCTTGTTTATTTGTGCACATTTCAACAACAGGGAAAATCCAAGAGTTTCATGAGAGACAAAATGCACTGTGGTGAGTTCATGGTCATGTTTTTATGGTCATGGTGATGGCAGCGTCATGATGCTGCCTCCACCGTGCTTTACAGCAGGAGTCATATGTGTCTTGGTGTCCTCCTTCACTCGTCTTTTTTCTTGTGTCTTTAACTCAGACAACCTGCAGCAAATCTGGTCTCTGATGAATTCTCTGTAAGTGGATGTTTGAAAGAAGCAACGTTAAACTTTCCTGCTGTGGTTTCTGCTCAGTAAAGATGGAGGCTGCTGCTCTCTGTCTTCATTCATCTCTGGTTATTTACAGTTTTTAGAAGATGATTCAACCTGACAGAGAAAATCCCCTGAACTCACAGATCAGTTTCATTTTGACTTCATCAGAAACTAAGGTGTGGTTTATTTGTTTATCTTGGCAGACTGTCAGAGTTCAGAGGCAGGAAGAAGACAAAAGACGGGGAGACGAGACGAGACGAAACGTTGCATCCTCATCAACATTTAATGAGGTTCCAGAGCTGGTTCTCCTGCTGCACAGATCTGTGTGATCAATAAAACAGTCTTTATCCAGCAGAGTTAATGAGGTCTGAGAACAGGGAACTGCTTCTTCTTGTTTGTGTTAAAAACTCAGAGCTGAACTACAGGAAGATGAACTAATGTCATATTTAACCTGTTGTATTGAAGTCTGGGGAAATTGTTATAAGAGCAACTTAATGCCTTTAATTGTCCTACAAAAGAGAGCAATAAGAACTGTACATAGAGGTCAGTACTATGATCACACTAATCCACTTTTTTTAGTCATCTGCTCTAAAACTGATCTAGTAGACTATAAAACAGCAAAGATAAAGTTCAAGGCCTCTAAAAACTCTCTTTCTGCAAACATACAGAGCCTGTTCCATGACAGAGATGCTCATCACATTTATAATCTTAGAGGAAGTAAAAAACTTCATCAACCAAAAGTAAAATCCACCTTAAAATCCATGTCAATGTCTGTCCAGGGAGTTAAATTATGGAACGGGTTAACAGAGAATGACAGAGCTTGTCCAAACATTTATCAATTTAAAAAAGCATTTAAAAAAATGTGAGGTTGAAATATTTGCAGCAGAGAGACTGATGTCCTCAGCCGTTTGTGTGGAACAGCTGTTACAAACACACACATGATTAGGGATCAACATTCTTTATAAACTGAAATCTGCTTAAAAATATTGTTATTATTGTTCATATTAGTTAAAAACCAAAGGGCTCGTACTGCCCGGTGTGTTTGATGGAGAGGGGTTGGTTTGGGGTCAGAGAAGGTGGACCTGTCTGTGTGTCTGTGTCTTCTTGTTGTTATTGTCTTTATTTTTTTATTGTGTTGTAATGTGTTATTTAATGTGTGTAATGGTGAGTGGGGGGGATTGGAATTTTAAAAGCTTTTGCTTCATCCATCCCCTTTCAATGTCATGTTGTTTTACTGTTTTGTTAAATGTAGTTGTGTGGGAGTTTGAAATAAACTTTCTGAATCTGAAATCTGAACTTTCATAATAAACCTAAACTCTCTTTATCTTTAGCATGGTGTGTCCAGAGGGACATGATCTGTGTTCAGACAGACTGTCTCTAAAGTCTCTGGTTGTAGAAACAGATTCTACAGAGCAGCAGGAAGTTCTGGTAAACTACAGTCTGGATGTTTTCTACACTAATCAGATCTATGGAGAAACACAACAACCAGTCACACATGGTCAGTTCAACCATCAGCAGAAAAGTGGAGTCAGACGTTTCTGCTGTTTCTTCTTCTATTATTAGTGGTTTTCTAGAATCTATTAGAGAAACTCCTGGTCTGAGTTTGTTGTGAACCAGTTCAACAGGTTGTAGTCAGACATGAAGCAGCAGGATCAGAATCTGGAGAAACAACCTTTATTATCACTTCTGCAGAGAAGAAACCAGCTTTAAAATTCTACATAGAAATTATAATGAACCACAGATCACTGGTTAGACTCAACTTTATTGGTATTGTTCAGAAGACAAGTTAGTACTAGACAATGTAACAGTTTAGAATAAAAGCAGAAGTGAAAAAACAGCAGTAAAATGAATTCTTTACTGTAAAATTCATTAGTTCCAGTGTGTTATAGGGAAAACAGTCAATCATTTCTGTGAAGTAACTCAGTTCATTCTATTAGTATAAGTGTTTACATGTTAAATAAGTGATGATATGGTACAATGTTTACCCTGATGTTTCTGGACCAGTCTGCCAATAGAAACCCTAGCAGGAGCTGAACTCCAGACAGCAGAGCTCCCAGCATCCTCTGAGCTCACAAACCCTCCACCACCATAAGGTGGCAGCTAAAGGAGAGACCACATGGTTGGTCCACACCTGGATTCTCTTAGTTCTGCTGCTGCTGCTTCCATCAAAGTTACACAAGCTCTGGTTTGTTCTGATGCTGTTCAGAAAAACTTTCATGTCTTTGTTTCATAACATCTTTTCAGCTGCTGCTTCATCAAGAGGAACTGGGAGGTTTGGATTCTTCCTCGTGTGTCGTCTATTGATTGAAAAACTCAACAGAAGCCAACACAGCAAGAAGAAGAAGTGCCTCAGTCACAACGACACAATGTCCTCTACTGTTTCTATCCTTGTTTCCTGCAGACAGAAGTATCAGAGGTATCAGGTGTTTGAACATCAGTCAGATCAGCTGTTTTCTCCAAAGTCTCATCAACAACATCTTTATAAACCACAAACATCTGATCTGAGACCAAGCAGCTTCATCAGAGACACAAACTGAACTCTCAACACAAACTCACCTGGTTCAAGAACTACCAGGTTGATGATGCTGATGGGTTCATTATTTCCTCCCTGGAAAACAAGACACTCGTATGTTCCAGTGTCGTTCTTCATCAGATCCGTCAGAACCAGAGAAACTTTTCCATCCTTCATCTCTTTGTCCTGCAGATCCACCCGGTTTTTATAAGATTGATGCTGGTTGTCTGGATCAAACTGTCCATCTCTGTAGTAAAGAACATATTCTGGATCCTGATCAGGTCTCCTCCACTCTACAGCTGTGATGTCGTCATTGTTGGGAACTTCACATGGTAGAGTGACATTATGTCCAAGATCAGCTGAGATTTTTGCCTGAGCTGAAGAAGAAACAACAGAGAAGTTAAAGTTCTACCATATACAAAAAGTTTAACCACTAAACTATTCCAGGAACTCTGAGCTGCTGTTTTTACCAAGAATAATTGTTATGTTGTTGTCTGACTTCAGTATAATTACAGTGAAGCTGCTACAACTAAAAGTATGGACTCTGATGATAGTTATAGTGTCAAGGAGGAAACTATTTCAACATCCAGGCACAAACTAAAAATGTAGAAAACCCCTGTATTATACTATATATGTACTATATCCCTGTATTATATTATTAATGTACTGTAACCCGTTTACTATACTATATATGGACAATACCCCTGTACTATACGAAATATGTACTAAACCCCTGTACAATTCTACATGTGTACTAGACTCCTGTACGATGCAATATATGTAAAATACGCCTATACAATCCTATATATGTACTATACCCTTGTACTATACTATATATGTCCAATACACCTGTACTATACTATGTATGTACTATATCCCTGTACTATTCTACATATGTACTAAACTATATATGCACTATACCTGTGTACTATACGGCATTTGTGCAATACCCCTGTATTATACTATATATGTACTATACCCCTGTACTATACGATATATGTACAAAAACTCTGTACTACGCTATATATGTACTATACCTCTGTACTATACTATATATGTACAAAAACTCTGTACTACGCTATATATGTACTGTACCTCTGTACTATACTATATATGTACTATACCCCTGTACTATTCTATATATGTACTATACCCCTGTACTATACTATATATGTACTATACCCCTGTACTATACTATATATGTACTATACCCCTGTACTATACTATATATGTACAAAAACTCTGTACTACGCTATATATGTACTGTACCTCTGTACTATACTATATATGTACTATACCCCTGTACTATACTATATATGTACTATACCCCTGTACTATACTATATATGCAGAGATGGGTAGTAAGGAGTTACACTACCAGGCAAAAGTTTGGACTCGCCCCTAATTTTGCTGTATTTTTGTCAAAACAGCCCAATTAAGAGCTAACTTCAGCAATTTGTTATTTCTAATTATTGCAAGAACATTCATGAGTATGCTATGAACAAAATTTAATCAAGTATGGCACTCAAGTAGGGATACTCATAAGCATTTATTGATGAAAGTATTACTTGAAGGTTTCGGTAGCAACAATACCCTATCTTTTGTTTGGTTAAAACACTTAAAATATCTTTACAAAGGGTTGCATGTCCCCTGTAATAACTATGCTGTCGCAATAGAATGTTTTTCACACCTTGATTCACAGTTCTTTACACTGTTCACAAATATTTTGTGTTACCTTTTTTGAGTTGATATTAAAGACTGACAATTTCTGGAATTAGGAATGTCTTTAGCTAAATGGAAAGATTTAGAAATCTGAAGTAGCACAAAAATGGCAAAAAAACCACCTCAGTTAAGCAAAGATAAAAGGATTGAAATTCGGGTTTTGAAAAAGAAGGCTATTCTACAAGATTGCTCAGAAACTTAGTCTCACAAAGTGGAGTTGCAAAACCATAAAAGAGATATGAAGAGAAACAGGTTGACATGAAGACAGATTTGGTTCTGGTAGAAGCAGAGTCACGTCTAAAGCTGAAGATAAGTTCATCAGGGTCACCATCCATCCATCCATCCATCCATCCATCCATCCATCCATCCATCCATCCTCTATACACCGCTTTATCCTCACTGGGGTTGCGGGGGGTGCTGGAGCCTATCTCAGCTGACTCGGGTGAAGGCAGGGGACACCCTGAAAGTGTGAATCTGGTCTGAAAGGCAGGGTAGATACTAGGAAACCACTGCTAAGAAAGCAGAACATGAAGAAGAGACTTCAATGGACAAAAGAACACAGAAACTGGACTGTAGAAGAATGGAAAACTGTTCTGTTTACAGACGAGTCAAAGTTTGAAATATTTGGATCAAAACGGCGCAAGTACGTTCGACGTAGGGTTGGAGAATGCTTGACTCCTGCGTGTGTTGTTCCCACAGTAAAGCATGGTGGAGGTAGTGTGATGGTCTGGGGCTGTTTTACAGGGCGTCAGACTGGTGATCTACAGAAAGTCTCAGGAATTCTAAATCAGCATGGATACCACAGTATCTTACAGAGGCATGCCATTCCCTCTGGGCTGCGTTTAGTGGGACAGCCATTCACACTACAACAAGACAACGATCTAAAGCACACCTCCACACTGTGTCAGAAGTATTTGGCCAAGAAAGAAGAGGAGGGGAAGCTAAGGATTATGACTTGGCCAGCTCAATCCCCTGACCTTAACCCCATCGAACTTCCATGGGATGAACTGGACAGAAACATCAAGAACAAGCAACCTACAAGTGCTGCAAACCTTTATGAGACGTTGGCAGAAGCATGGGAGGAAATTTCAAGTGATTTTCTCCTGTCACTGATTGCAAGAATGCCTCGAATTTGTCAAGCAGTTATCAAAGCTAAAGGAGGCTATTTTGATGAGTCACAGATTTAGACAGTATATGAACAGTATTTTATGCTCGATGCTTCAACTTTGTTTTCAGTGTTCTTATCGATAGTTCTACTGTGATTCGAAATGAAACATGGCTAAATGTAGGCATTTTCCAAAAGGCCTCTGGAATTCCTGAGGCATGACAAACTCAGATAAGCTCCCTCCAATGCTGGACTCCTTTTACCCATTCCTACAGGAAGATTGGGACAGTGAATTTCTATATGTTTTCATCCACAGGAGGATGGAGCTCCTGTGAACATTGAACACCTGGAGGAACCTTTTCTTTCTGATGGACAAGGATTCTCAATTATATGCTATGGATGTCTTGTTAATGAACTTTCATGCTAAAATCCCTTTTCAGCTTTAGGAGACCCTCAGCCGGAGACGTCTCTGCATTCCACGGATCAGATAACAAGTCATAAAAACTTTATGGCTGAAAGCTGGAGTCACCCTCTCACTCTCTTTGACCGAAACAAAGAGACTGGAACTGAACTGAAACAAAAGAACACTTGCCAAATTAATATTTCTGATATATATTTGGTTTTTCCAGATTTACCACAGTTACTCACAGTGTTTCATCTATGACATATTCGAAAATCACATTTACATGTCTTATAGAATCAATTTATTAATTTGTGATGTTAACCATTTCTTCCCCAGGATACTATGATTTTGGAATGAATTCCAGTATTAATCTCTGAATTTCCTCTCTATTTAGGTTGAATGATGACCATTGTATTTACCTGTTACCAAATCTCTGACTTGTTGTTATATTTTCACTGTGATACATATTTTTAATGTCATAAACATAAACATGTAATTATGAATGAAATGATTCACATAATATGAACATATGTATTAATCTACACATTTAGGAACATGTGTTTCACTTTCACACAACTGAAATATGGTGGGATAGACAGATCGTTTACCGTTCTAACGTCACATACTCTTTATCCATTTTGGATCATTTCCTTTTTCTGGCGCTGAAAGTTTCTTTCTCCACCTCTGACCTTTATAAGCCTAAGCAGCCCCCACCTTCGCTCTCTTCTTCTTCTTTCTGCCCTAGACCACACGTCAGGGCCTCTCATTATTTCTCTTATCTAAAGCGCGTTTTTACCTATCTTTTGAAGTTCCTTCATTATCAAAGTTTAATTATTTTATCCTTTGATTTTTGTAACTTAATTTAGACCTTTTGCTCAATTTTAAGCTGACTTTACTCGTTTTAATCTGAAGAACAGATTCAGAACCAGCATTTATTTTCCTTAATCTGAGCAGTTTTCATCAACACCCGTTTTTCTTGGCTAAGCCTGACAGCCATCATTTTTAAATCAAGCAGCATTCAACCCCGGCGCCATTCAGCTGTGACCTCCGTAGACCTGTTGGACCAGGTCCATTTGGGCGGAACCGATCAACCAATAGCAGGACAACGAAACGGTGCCAGGAGACCATACCACCTTCGGGAACCAAAGATGTCCAGAGGCGTGGTACAGCGTTACAGGCTCGTATAGTCCCAGCTCAAGACGGTTCCACTTCAATAACTCCAGCTGAGTTTGCTCTGATTCCATTCTATGGGTGATGTACTAACCGCTTGGTAAATTAATTCATTTAATCAGTTTATTCGTTTACAAATGATTAATTCTTAATCCAAATTACCGATTACCTCGTCAGGTTAGCTCTGGCTAATCCTCACCATATTTCCTTCTCTCTCACACCTACTTCCACATCTTTCACACACGCACACACCACACACACACTCCCACATTCCACACATGCACGCACACACACATGTAGTCCTGCACACACACACACACACACACACACACACACACACACACACACACACACACACACACACACACACACACACACATCATATCTACATTGTATATAGTTCACTTGTCATTATTTTCATAGAATAGTTAATAAATACTTAATTTTAGATCAAACTACAGTTTTAAGTGTTTCTTTGTGTAGAATGTGGTCAATTTAACCGAGGATTCAAGACTTTTTGATATGAGATTGATCAAAATTTTTATGAATATTAATAATTTTATTAATGTTAATTAATAAATGTCCTAGCAATTAGAACGCTAGGTGGTGCCCCAATTATTAATAACGAGAGCTATAAAATCATAACGTAGTACCGCTACATAAACTGCACTCAACATAATTTAGGTAATAGGAACCAATCACAGAAAAATTAGGGGCGAGTCCAATCTTTTGCCTGGTAGTGTAAATTTACTTGAGTAACTTTTTGGAAAAAAATGTACTTCTGAGAGTAGTTTTTCTCTGCCATACTTTGTACTTTTACTTGAGCAGATTTGTGAAGAAGAAATGCTGCTCTTACTCCGTTACACAGGACTACACTTGACTCATTACTTTTTATTTTACCACATTAGGTCTGCTTTATTTTGCCAGAGAGATGCCCCCAGTGGGCCACATGACTGTGTTTCACCAATCAGACGAAGCAATAATAATCACGACTTCATTTCACCAGACGTCGCACTGCAGTCACATGACCTCATACCAACCGTAGCAGCATAGCGGCACAAACTCTTTATACGTAGCAGACAAGGAATGAAAAAAAACGGGGGCATTTTTGAGAAATGTGATCTTGCTTCGGTGTCTGACAACATTAGCACAGCATTAGCATGGATATCTTCAGCTGTTGTCTTCTGTTTACTAACACAACTGAAGTGAAGCATGACGTCAGGCTTGGTAGCCCCACGTGATACAGCGGGGGGAAGGAGAGGGGGGACTACAGCATGTAGTATATCTTGTCACTGGAAGTATTCTGCACTGTTCAAACACAAAACGTTACCTTACTACAGGAGTTTGTTTCAAAAGCTTTATGTTGTGAAAAACTGAGATCTGGAAACTTGTGCTTCTTGTACCTGAACTTCTCATTTTGAAAAGATGTTATTTATTTTGCTATGTTTTTTACATTATTATTTGGAAATACCAGAATTTGCACATCAATTTACATTTTTGTCTGTCTGATCACATCATTTCTAAAAACTAAATCGGACATTAGAATGAAACAGTTACTCACTACTTGAGTAGTCTTTTCACCAAATAATTTTTACTCTTACTTGAGTAATTTATTTGATGACTACTTTTACTTCCACTTCAGTGATATTATTTGTAGTAGCATTACTCTTGAGTAAAATGTTTTGCTACTCCACCCACCTCTGTATATATGTACTATACTCCTGTGCTATACTATATATGTACAATACCCCTTTCCTATGCTATATATGTATTGTACCCCTGTACCATACTGTATATTTCTTATACCTCTGTACTCTACTTTATATGTCCAATACCCCTGTACTATACTATATATCAAAGTCATGGAATTGCGCATACGTGGTGTTGCAGCACATGAACAAAGGCGCTACATAAGTCTGGAAGATAACAAAATATATTAAGGTAACTACTGACTTTGTCTGTACAAAAATCAGTCTGACGTCGGTGTAAAATATGATGGGTAAAAGTCACCGCTCCACTGTCTACAAGGCTGAAAGAAAAGAAAGAAGTTGACAATAACGACATGAATGCCATCATGGCGGAACTCGGGTTGCACCATGAAGCGTTTAACACACTTCAATCACAGAGTGACTCTCTCAAATCGTAGATAAACGAAGTGCATACCTGTCTAGAAAAACTTTTGGACTGCAAAGTGGGATGCATGGAGCGCCTTGGACAACAAAGTAAGGCAAATCCAAGACAATCTTAACCTGGATGTTGGACAACTTTTTGCTAAACGGGAAAGGCTGGAAGCAAAGTTGGAGGAAGCTAAACGCACAGCCTTTGGATTCCACTTTGATGTGTCTGTTATCAGTGTCGGCCCTCCGTTTTATTGATGGAGATATCCTCCTGCAAAGAGTGAAATCTTTACTGTTGGAAGGGCTACACTGTGACCCTGTACCGGAGATTGTTAATGCTGAGCGTATGAAACCAAGAGGACGGGGGCCAGGTGTGATTAAAGTGGAGCTGCGATCTCAACAAGATAAAGTGGCTGTGCTTCGTCAGAAAGGGTCATGTGTGGGGAAAACCCACACATGACCAGGGAGAACATGTAAACACATGTAAACTCCGAATGAAGCAAGATGGCGGCAGGCAGGTCGGGTGCGACAGGAGCTCTCCTAACACTGTTAACTTTTGGACTCATTTTAAATCTAAACCCTCTCGACATGGGTCCTTTGTTTCACCCTGAGGAAAACGTAGGCAATCTCACAGTTAAGTTATGGAGCAATAGGAGTGCCAAATCAAAATATAAATAAATAAATAAATAAATAAATAAATGTGGAAATATAAAGATAAATAAATAAATAAATGTGGAAATATAAAGAGAAATAAATAAATAAATAAATAAAAGGAAAAAACAGAAAAGGTAAAAGCAAAGACAAAATTTTCCTTTTTATTTATTTATTTATTTATTTCTCTTTATATTTCCACATTTATTTATTTAATTATTTATTTCTCTTTATATTTCCACATTTATTTATTTAATTATTTATTTCTCTTTATATTTCCACATTTATTTATTTATTTATTTATTTATTTATTTATTTATATTTTGATTTGGCACTCCTATCGCTCCATAAACAGTGACTAGGCCAAACACTTCGGGTACGGCAAATATAGGACATAATGTGCGGGTGACGGTTGTTTCCAGCAGGGCTGTCTGTCGAGCGGACGCCGGTGACCGAGGACCTGCCTGACCAGCGGCTACCATCTTCACGAGGCCTCATGGGCCTGCTACCTGAGCAGCTGATATCAGCAGCAGCAGCTGAAACAACAGCCAGGCTGCGGCAGCAGTCCTTCCGAGGGTACATGCCGATGGCAGAGTGCAGAGCAGCTGGTGGATCAGCAACTGCTCTTGCTGGCACGCTAGCCGAGCAGCTAGCTCCCGCACCGATGGCAGAGTGTGGAGCAGCAGATGGAGCCCCCAGGAAAACGCAAGTAAAGACATACTGCATTAACAAAGCTATAGCCAAGCACCGGGAAAGGAAGGTTTTTAATACAGTAAATAACTCTAGACTAGTTTGGGATCCTCACAGCAAACCCAAAGGACTTCTAGGTGGACATATAAACATTAGAAGTATCCTCTCTAAATGTGAGCAAGTACAACATCTACTGTATGAATCTAATGTGGACTTCCTCGGAATGTCTGAAACTTGGTTAAATGGAAACTCGCCAACAGCCGGTTTGAATGTGCCTGGCTTTAACAATTCTAGAAATGATAGAAAACAAGGAAAATGTGGTGGGGTTCTCTGCTATGTAAGGGACACAATTTGCTGTAATGAGATTAAGTTTGCAAATTGTGAACTGGAATGCCTTGGTTTAAATATGGTACTGTCGTCATCAATGTCATTCACTCTTATAGTGATTTACCGTCCCCCTTCAGCAAATGGTAGCTTTTATGAGAAGTTTAGAGAACTATTACTTCAATGTAATTTTAACAGAGAAGTTCTCGTAATGGGTGATCTAAATGTTAATTGGCTAAACAGATCCACAGGGAACCATTTGAAACAGGTTACTGATAGCTTTAATCTAAAACAAATAATCGATGGACCCACTAGGCTCACCAATTCTTCCTCAACCCAGATAGACCTTCTTTTTAGCAATAAGCCTGAAAGAATAAGCAACTCATACAATCTTCTAACAGGGCTGTCTGACCACAATATGATTTTAATGACTCAAAAACTACATAGAAGGATCTCTAATGCAAAATTGAATTTAGAATGTATAAAGATACCAAATAACAACAGGGAAGATTTTAAAAATGCCGTAAAGGATATTAATTGGGATGATCTGTTTGTATCCAACAATTTGAAGTATACTAGTGAGTGCCTTACAGAAAGACTAAATAAAACAATCAGGGACTTTTCAAAGAAACTTAGAAGTAAATATAAAAAGGCCTCTCTCCCATGGATAAACCAGAGTTTAGATCAATATATGAAGGAACGAGATCGGGCTCTAAAAACAGCATTGAAATCAAAGCTGACAACGGGCTTAAATTCACATCATTAAGAAATCAAACGACCAGAGAAATTAGGAAAGCCAAGGCAAATTACTTTCTGGAAATAATAGAGAATTCTAGAGGAAACCCCAAAATCATATGGAAAGAAATTGAGAAACTAATTAGACAAAATAATTTAAGAAAACAGATCGAATTAAGGATTGATGATAACGTAATAAGTAAACCGTTTGTGGTGGCTGAATCTTTTAATGAGTACTTTGTTGATTCTGTAGCTGGCATTGCCAGCAGCTTTTCAAATCCTTATATTTACAACATCACTGCTCCAAACCCAAAGCAAAATAGCTTTAACCTTGAAAAGGTGACAGAATCACAAGTGCAAAAATTAATTGACTCGCTTAAAACCAAAAAATTTAGAGATGTGTATGAAATGGACTCTGCTATGATCAAGGACTTGTGCCCTCTGGTGAAGAAACAGATAACCCACATTGTAAATATTTCACTTTCAGAGAGTCAGAGTGGTTTCCCAGAACACTGGAAACCAGCTGCTATCGTTCACATCCTCAAAAGTGGCGACCCTGAATTAGTATCGAATTATAGGCCCATAAGTATACTTCCTGTTATATCTAAGGTAATTGAAAAATTGGTGGCAGAACAATTAATCTCTCATCTTAATACTTATCAACTATTATGTCATATGCAGCATGGCTTAGTGCCAATCACTCCACAGAAACTGCAACTGTTTACTTCGCCGAGAGGGTCAAATCCTTGATCGTCCGAGGTGGTGTAGTTGGTGCTGTTTTTCTTACCTTAGGAAAGCGTTTCACACAGTCAGTCATACTGGCTAAACTAAGTCAATTTAATTTTTCTATATTCACATCTACTTGGTTTAAATCATATCTCTCCAATCGAACTCAGTGTGTTAAAATCCATAATTCAATGTCCAGCTATAAAATCATTATGTCAGGTGTTCCACAGGGATCAGTCTTAGGCCCAATCCTTTTTAGTCTTTACATCAATGACCCTCCATCCGCGTGACAGGACTGTGAAATCTTCATGTACGCGGATGGCACGGTCATTTTTGTAAAAGGTAGAAACCACAGAGAAGCTGCTACACTACTCACAAATACCATGGTCACAGTAAGTGAGTGGCTGAACAACTGTTGCCTACAACTCAACACTACTAAAACAGTTGCTATGTTCATCGATAAAACAAAAAAGCATATGTAGAACCTGAAGTGTTATTTGCTGGACAGAGAATACAAATAGTAAAGGAATACAAATACTTAGGCATTGTGATTGACTGTAATCTCACATTTAAAAATCTTGTTTCCAAGATCTGTAGAAACATAAGGTCTGCTTTGGCAAATTTTCGTCATCTTAGAAATCATATGACTACCAAAGCTGCAAAAATGTACATGTTCTCTCTTATACTATCCCATATAAACTACTGCTTATCCACTTGGTTCACTGCTAACAGCACTACCTTAACACCAGTCATGTCTCTATATAAACAAGCTCTCAAAATCTTGGATAAAAAACCTAGAGAATACCATCACTGCACCATATTACACAAATACAGACTGTTAAGCTGGGAAAATCTCATTATCTTTAAAAATTGTTGCCGAATGTTCCAGATACATCAGTGCTCTGCACCCCCTCCGCTCTGTGATTTAATACACTTTCGATCCACAACAAACATTGTAACGAGAGGAACAGTCAGAGGTGACTGTAAAATTCCTCTCCGAAAGAGTTCATTTGGACAGTCTGTGTTCTCCTACACGACAGCCCAAGAATGGAATAAGATCCCACAAAGCATCAGGGGGTATATGTACTATACCCCTGTACTACAGTGCCTATCATAAGTATTCACCCCCTTTGATGTTTTACCCTTTTATTGCTTTCATAAATCAATCATGGTCAATAAAATTTAGCTTTTTTAACAAAAAAAATTATTGGAAAAAACTCTTTAATGTCAAAGTGAAAACAGATTTCTATAAAGTAATGTTAATGAAAGAAAATTATATCAATGAAAATAATTGTTTGCATAATTATTCACCCCCTTCAAGTCAGTATTTAGTAGATCACCTTTGGCTGCAGTCACAGCAGTGACTCTGTGTGGATCGGTCTCAATCAGTCTGCACATCTGCCCACTGCAATTTTGCTCCATTCTTCTTTGTAAAACTGCTCAAGCTCTGTCAGGTTCTGCGGGTATCGGGCATGAACAGCCCTTTTCAAGTCCAGCCACAAATTCTCTCCAGGACTGAGGTCTGGGCTTTGACTCGGCCACTCCAGAACATTTACCTGGTTCTTTTTTAACCATTCCTGTGTAGCTTTTGCACTATGTTTTGGATCATTGTCTTGCTGGAAAATAAATCTTCTCCCAAGACGTAGTTCTCTTGCAGACTGAAAAAGATTGTCCCCCAGGATTTCAGTGTATTTTGCAGCATTCATTCTGCCCTCTATCTTTACAAGCCTTCCAGGTCCAGTTGCTGAGAAACATCCCCACAGCATGATGCTGCCACCACCATGCTTCACAGTGGGGATGGTGTGTTTTTGGTGATGTGCAGTGTTTGGTTTCCACCAAACATGACATCTTGTCTGATGGCCAAAAAGCTCAATTTTGGTCTCATCAGACCAAAGAATCTTCTTCCACTTGACCATGGAGTCTTCCACGTGCTTTTTGGCAAACTCTAGTCCAGATCTAATATGACTTTTCTTCCACAGTGGCTTTCTCATTGCCACTCTCATAAAGCTTTGACCGGTGAAGAACCCGGGCAGCAGTTGCTACATGCACAGTCTCTCCCATCTCAGCAGCTGAAGCTTGTAACTCCTTCAGAGTAGTTGTAGGGGTCTTGGTGGCTTCTCTCACTAGTCTCCTACTTGTAGGTCACTCAGTTTATGAGGGCGGCCTGATCTAGGCAGATTCACACAAGTGCCATATTCCTTCCATTTCTTGATAATTGATTTCACTGAACTCCGGGGGATGTTCAGTGCCTTGGAAATGTTTTTGTAACCATCCCCTGAATTGTACTTCTCAATAACCCTTTCCCTGAGTTGCTTAGAGTGTTCTTCTGTCTTCATGGTGTAATGGTAGCCAGGAATACTGATCAACCACTCTCTGGACCCTTCAGACAGCTGTTTTACAACTCAATCACTTCAAACACACCCACACCACTCAGCTGATCTTCATTTCACTAATTGTGAGACTATTGGCAACAATTTGATGGACCTCTATTGAATTAGACCATTAAATTAAAAAGGGGGTGAATAATTATGCAAACTACTATTTTTATTTATATAATTCTCTTTCATTAACATTACTTTATAGAAATCTGTTTTCACGTTGACATTAAAGAGTTTTTTCCAATATTTTTTTTGTTAACAAAGCTAAATTTTATTGACCATGATTGATTTATGAAAGCAATAAAAGCGTAAAACATCAAAGGGGGTGAATACTGATGATAGGCACTGTATACTATATGTACTATAATATGTATATACTATACTATATATGTACGATGCTGTATGTACTATACTATATATGTGCTACACTATATATGTACTATACCCCTGTACTATACTAAATATGTACTATACAATGTATGTGTTGTACTATATGTATTATACTGTATATGTACGAAAGTATAAATGTACTATATTATAAATGTACTATACTATGTGTATTATACTATATGTGTACTATAATTTTCTGTACTATACTATATGTGTAGTATATTATAAATGTACTATACTGTATCTGTACTATCCTATAAACCTGTTAACTCTGAGGTTTAGTTTTTGTCGACTCACACATAGAAAGTCTGACTGTTAAACTGTCTTCATAGTTCAGCCTCTGATCTGATAAACGTTGTAAACACTAGAAAAGCTGCTCTGGTTAAAACAGAAGCATCAGATTTAAATTCCACTCATCATTATTGATTATAGATCTGGGTCTGTATAGATTGTAGACATCAGAGACAGTTAGTGACCTGGGGCCTCATTTGCGTACGCCACTTTCTACGCATTGTTGTGATTTCTAAAACAAACTTGGCGTGAGAATGTGCGTACCGATGCACCAACTTTGATGCTTGCTTACGCACATTTTGGAGACAGAGGGAACGGCAGTGATGGAGGGTGAAGTGGTGAATTGAAACCAGATTGATCTCAAACCTTTATTGTTATCACATATTAGACTTGTAGAGCCGGATAATCATAAACCCTCATTGTTGTAGATGCTCATATAGTGCTCCATTCGGCCTACGACTGTATTTGCAGAACTACGTTCATATATCAAACTTCCATCTTCAAATGATATAGAGCGGTGAGTGGCACTGATTGATTACTAATTTGGAAAAGGCCTGTGACAATCAGTCCAATCGCTGATCAAGCGGATAAATAGCGGGTGACAGCCGTGCGTAATGTGGCACAATGGATGAGCTGGCATTGCTGGAAGATCACGTTAAGAATGGAGAGAGATTTTAGGGATCATGGGGATTTCCTGGACGATGACTGGCTAATAAGCCTATTCAGATTCCCTAGAGCAGTACTCTTGGATCTATGTGCTGAACTGGGCCGTCTTAGACCGACCCACCCGCCCAAACCACGCCATCCCGGTACAGACACAGGAGCTGACGACTCGGGGGTTTCTGGAGACACCGGCTCCTTCCAGCGTTAAGTGGCCGACAGGTATGTGTTTTATATGAAGAATATATGAGGTTACATTTGTTGTCTAAATCCTATCTGGGTCTGATAAACAGTTAAATGATGTCCTTTAGGTCTGGGATATCACAACCATCCCTCAGCGCAATAATGCCAGCTGTTTTGGATGACATTATAAACATGACCAGTCAGTACATCAGGTTTCCTTACACTGTGGGTGAACAGGCCAACATTAAACGGAAATTTGCAGCGATGTCCGGTTTCCCAAATGTAATCGGTGTAACTGACTGCACTCATGTTGCTGTAAGGGCTCCGAGTGAAGATGAATTTGTCTATGTGAACCGAAAAAATGTACATTCAATCAGTGTACAAATTATTTGTACATCGGACATGATCATAACAAATTTAGTGTCAGGGTGGCCTGGGTCAACACATGATTCATTCATCCTGACGCACAGCAGTGAAAAGACTGCAGGGGGCGCTGTGTAAAATGGATCAGCAGCTTATTTCTATACAGATACATTCATGAGTTACTTTGCCTTGACCATTCATGGTAAAATGTGGGTGTGTTGTGGGCGGAATGTGAGGTGGATCCATCTGTGCAATCTTCCAGCTGGTGTGTGATTTATCAAGAAATTGCGTCCAGCTGTGCTTACGCAAAGTTTTATAAATCAGGGGTGAAGGGCGTACGCCCATTTCAGATTTTCAGCGTACGCAAACTTTAGTATGGATCCTACACAATGTTTTATAAATGAGGTCCCTGGTCTCTAGGATGGAATGGATTAAACCAAACCTCCATTCAGAGAAATTAGCCTCCAGGAATTTTAGTCATTGAATTATTGAAATAACCCGAGGGATCGTTTCAGTCCTAGTGAAGAAACAAAGTTACACTACAAATGAGTCTACTTGGATGTTTACATTTACAGATCTAGAAATCATAAAAAATTCTGAGTCAGTAGAAGTTGTTACATCCTTAACACAGACATGAATACATCCAGTTGTTGATTTCTACAAAATAAGAGCCTGTCCAGGTCCATCAGAGGGAGAATTAATGAATTTTATAATAAATGATCATTATAACTCACCTGTACAGGAACAGACCAGGAAACAGATCAGACAGAAGAACTCAGATGTTCCAGCAGACATTTTACCGTCTTCTTCCTCCTCTGATCACGCTGGTAGTCTGGTACAAATATCTGACAAAAAACAAAAAATTCAATCAGTAAATGCAAACTGATGTCATTTACTAAATATCACTTCAGAAAAGAATCTGTAAAGCGAAAAGAAATGGGAGAAAAATGGCCCTGAATCTTGTTAAACTCCACCTCAATAACGGAACTTCTCTATTTCCAGTATATCACTGACGTCAGACCGCAGACAGAACAGGAAACAGAGCAAACAGCTGAATGACGATGTTTAACCGTATTCTTCTTCTTAATATTATTATTCAGTTCTTAGTTTGATATAAATATCTAACATAAAAGGTGAACTAGTAAACTCCAGTTCATATCTGATCATTACTGAAGCTGTTCAGAGAAATAGTTTCTGTGTTTCTGCCTGAGGGTGGAGTTTGTGCGCTACATCTTTAAGAGTGGAGCGCATTTTAAGGTTCTAAAGACTGCAGTCAATTGTTTTCATATAATTCAAAGCGAAAACTCATGATTGTGTTTAGTGGTTATTTCATTTTGTAGCCCTGCTGCTTTGTAAGTGGCTCACCGGTTCAGTGCCTTCCTGTCTGATCATCCGCTGTGCTTCAGCTGCACTTCTCCTTTTATAGCTTCTTCCTCAGTGTTACACATCAGGGAGGAACACACTGACAGAGACACAGAAGAAATTACAGTTGTACTTCCGCCACGATGACATACAGCGATGGTCCTCTGACACTCGAAGCTTTGACACATGCGCAGTAGCTCATAAAGCACATATATCAAACCACTATGCTGAGGCGTGGTTTGGTCACATGATTTGTGACATTTGATGCACTTGAGTGATGTTTGTCAATGAATCACCTGAACCCGCTCTGCCAAAATCCATGATAATCTGTATTTGCTACAGCCCAGAAGATTACATCAGTATGGACTTGTCGAGCACATCTTGTCATGTAAATGTTTCATAGCACAAAATATAAGTGGAGAGTATATAGAGTTACAAACAGACACGCCAAATAAGACACATGCTCTTCAATAGTTATTGTTATTATTATCACAATCATCATTATTGTTATTATTGTATCCACTGGTAACCATACAGTCATCTAGTGTAGTCCAACATGAATGTGCATGGTGAATCAAATCCATAAAAATCCATGACCCAATTAACATGTCTCCTTTGCATTTCATTTTGTTGACCACTAGATGTCCTACTGAAGCACTGTGTGTCACTGGACCCTCGAGTTATAAACCATATTTTGAATGAAGTATTGAAGCTTCAGCAAATCCTTGATCAGCCATCAATAGATATAGCTGCTGAACCTGTCTGCCTGTTTGGCACCGCTGAGTCACGTGACGTGCAACATCCAATCACAAGAGTGAGGAGGAGCCAGGGCCATTTCTCAATAGTAAGAATGGAACTGAGAAGTGTGGCTGTGTCCCATCATGCACCAGGATGAGTCCTGAAATGACAAACCCTGGTTCACCTCGAAACTCAGACAGTTCAAGCTGCAGAAAGAGGAGGTGTTCAGGCAGCTTTGAGGAACTAAAGTTCAGGTTTATGGAGGCGCTGATGGAGGCTAAACCACTCTGCTTCTGTCTGGAGGAGCTCAGACTGATCAACTATACATCAAAAACTCCACCTGAACCAGTTCTGCTGTAGCTCTGAAAGACAGTGGAACAGTCCTGTACCCCAGCGACCGTCAGCTCCACCTCATGAGCAGTGATGTAGTCCAGGGTATACGGCGGTATACGGCGTATACCCACTTATTTTTCAGTTAGCATTGCGTATACCCACTTCTAATGCTCCCTGGTGCGCATCATTCAGTAATATCTGTGTGCCAGGTAGCCCTCTTTGAAGCCATGAACAACCCTCCTCTGCCTGTAATTGGCTGGTACATGCTACCTTCACTGATTCGATTGGTTAACTTTAGGGATGAGCCAATCAGAGGCAGAGTAGGGCGGGCCATACAGAGGAAAATTTTGCTAACACCTCTGTGGCACTCCAGTTGATTGACAAGTCTGCTTGAAAGATGCGCGGAAATGCGAGAAAGTCAGAATAAACACCTTTCAAGTGAGTGACACGTATCGAGCGAACCTACTTTCATGAACGATATAATTCTCAGGTAAGTTTTAAGGTGGTTTCCAAATGAATCATTGTTTTAAACTACTGGCAACATGACTGCACATTTCAAGGAGAGGATATTTTGTCGCCAGTGGTTAAAGCTACAGTCAATTCCAGCCATTTTCAGTACAAAAAAATCGCTAATATTCTATTTGTAAATAAAAATATGACGAGAAATACAGGGAATATTGGACGCGCATCGCAAGGTGCATTTCCTCGAAAACGACCTATTCGTGGATCATATACCGACTTCAAGACATGTTTTGGACAAAATAGTTTACTGGCTTGTGTTGTCTGGATGTAAAAGGTTGGATTATGGCCGTTTTTATGTGGAATATTTTCATCTGTGTGTAATAATGAACCTGCAAATGTGAGTCGCGCTGTGTACATTGAAGCCGTGTACAGAGAACGGATGGATGGATATTCGTTGTTTGTTGGACAAATGTGTTTATATTACCCGCTGTGGTAATCGCATCTGAAAGTGGTTTATACCGGCGGATTCCTGAGAATCTAAGCTTTCCATCGGCGTATAGTGTTTGTATAATCGCGTTTGCAGTTTTAGACATTTAGCAAATTGCTTATGCAGATCTCAAAGTGTACCGCGGGCGGGACACTGAAGCGCAACTGAAGCGCAACGGGTTAAACTGAGTGTCGGGCCGAGTCTGACTAACGTTTTGAAAGGCTAACGTTATTGGTTGATGCTAGAGGTACGGACCTGTACCGGTAGCATCTGTACTAGAGGTACGGACCCGTTAAGGTCACTGAAGAGCTGGCGCCGGTTAACTACTATTTGCTGCACATTACAGGCAGTTTATATGAATGACTTTGACGGCGAACATTGTATAATTTAACCAAAAATACACCGTCTCCTCTCACACTTTAGACATTGCAGTTTTTACGCTTTTAGACGCCGTGTCTAAATTGTTTGAAGTCCAGTTCCTATTAATTAGTTTACCGCGTTCAGTGGTGGAAGCGGCTGACGAACTCCATTGCAAATGTTCCCATTTAATTTCGGACGCTAATTTACAAGATAAAATTAAGGATGTCGAATATGAAACAAACACTCGTGAATGGTGAGGAGCAGCTCTTTAATTCGGCTTGAATTAAAAAAACCACAAACTCGATTTACTGTGATATTGTGAGATTTGTTTGTGGTTATGTAACTTAGCCATTCAACAGAGTCCGCTAACATTAAAGTGACTGACGTGCAGTGTCTGTGTTGCCAGACGTAGAAAATACGTCAGGGTTTTGTTTAGGTTGTTAATATGTAATAGTCTGTCGCTACTTTTGAAGGTAAAAAAATACTTGTAGTTTGCTGGCTGTTAGTTCCGCCATTTGTTTTGTTTGCTGTCTGTGCTTTATTAGAACAGGGTCACGTGAATAAAAAGTTTTGCTGTTTTTAATAGTAGTGCTGATTTCAACCCCCAAATGTCCATGAATAAGACTGACATGACAGGCTCCGCACGCAGATTCACCTCGAATCAGGAAGCGCCTTCATCAGCGTAGCCGGCTCATTAATATTTATGTCCGTCGGATTACCAGCCAATCACGAAGCGCGTTCATCAGCCGGCTCATTAATATTCATGTTCGTCTCATTAATATTTATGATAAGGGAAAGTGCCGTATCCGTAGGCCACAGGCTGTGGGTACGGGTCCGTATCTGTAGACACTACCAACGTTATTCTAACGTAAGTCTGAAGCTAGCTAGATTGGGATAATGTGGGAAAACCTCTAGGCTGGTAGTTGATTTTAAAGTAAGTAAAAACACAAGAATGGGGACAGGTAGTTTAAGATTCGACCTAAAACAATATTGAGGTTTTATTCATGATGAAATATGAACAAGGATGCACTGTCAACTTCATATTTGAAGTATTTTATTTAAATAAATGTTCAAAAGTAACTGAAACACCATGTTTGCCTCATGATAAATACATGTTACATTAATCCAGTTTGCTTGTGTGACCAGTAATAACGACAAACTGCTCCTAATGAAGTCATGATAATTTTATAATAGTGGGCAAGTAGAAATGACTGAATAAATTGAATAGAGTAGTCTTCTATGTCACTGTTTCTAAAACAAGGCGTTTTTCTGGACTAATTAAAAAAAAGGTGAAAATTAAGAGTATACCCACTTCTCCAGGGACCACTACACCACTGCTCATGAGGAACCTGGACACCTCCACAACATCCAGGCCAGGACTGGCAATCGGGAGAGGCGGGACTTTTCCCGGTGGCCTGCCTCCTTATTGGCCTGCCTGGACAGGCCAGCCACGGACTGGCAGGCCAATGAAAAAAAGTTGATCGGCTTTTTGACAGACAGGCCAGAGACAGCAGCGCTAGAAGCCTTACAGAGTACACGCCCACCCTCCTGTCACTCACACTAAGCAAGTGCTCTGAGCTCTAAATCAGAAGGATAGGGATTGGTCAAAGTGACATTTTTTTAGAAGAAACGTGCCATGATTGGTTAGTTGCTTTATGGCCCGCCCCTTCATAGCGAGAACGGGGAAGCAGCACTGCAGAGCGGTGAGGCCAGAGAGTGGAAGGAGTGAAGATTATGGAGCACCCTGAGAAAGCTGGCGGCAAAAAACGAGAAAAGACGAAGAGAAAAGGTGGACATGAGAGGGAGATGGAGAAGAATAAAAGGTTGCTGGAGGAGGAAGGGGCAAAGTGTTATAAAATAACACACGTTTCATCAACCCCCGCCCAGGTCCAGCAGGGTACAGTTGAAAATAAATGATGCTGCTACTTCAAGTAAGTTTACAAACGGTCGGTTCTTCTCACAAATGCATCATCAGACTTCAAAGGCCAAAATATAATAAAAAATGTCTGGCCCAAATAAGCTCCACAGGTGTCAGGTGGGTTGCAGGAAGCCTGAAAACGTTTGAGACCCCCTCTTCAGGTAGGATAGGCAGTTGACTTACAATTTTCAGTTATAAAATGAACATTGGTGTTTGCATATACTATTAGCTATGACCAGCTGACATCTAAATGATTTGCTGACAAAATAATAGATATTTTTTAATTCCACGTTATATAAATAATAGGAAAAGGAAAACATTGTAAAAATTGGTGAGGGTAGTGAAGAGATTACAGAAGAGAAAAGTTCTGGACTGTATGGAGCTGTCGTTATGGTTGTGTTTAATAGACTTACTGTCTGTTTAGTAGTGTTGTAATTGCTATAACATAACTGTAAAAGGCATATTTTTGGAAGGAAAAAAAACAAAATTTTGGTCCATTATCCCACGTGACACAACCCTTGCGGTGGCAGAAGTGGCCTGACTGATTGGAAATCTCCCAGCCTGAATTTCGTTCCCAGTCCGGCCCTGACAACATCTCACCTCAGACTCCGTCCTCCACCACAGAGACTCTTCTCATATCCTGGACAGAGACGTCAACAGACTCTTCTAGAGACAGAACCCTCACAAAGCAGCCACATTCTGTCTCCATCCACCTTGAAGAACTGTTCTGACCAGCTGTCTTCAGATATCTTCACCTTGTTAGCCTGCTTCAAGACCTCCACCATCAGCCCCTCCCAAAGAACCCAAAGACCACTGGACTGAACGACTACAGACCTGCTGACCTCTGTGGTGATGAAGTCTTTAGTTAGACTTCATCACTTCATTACAGCCAACAGGTTTGTAGACAGTGCTGTCAGTGTAGCTCTGAACTTCTGAACTATTTCTAGCTGTTCCATTACAGACTAAGTAACTTTGTGCGCACGCACACACAAATTTTGAACACACCTTCTCATTCAATGGTTTTAATTTATTTTAATTATTTTCTACATTCTTGATTAATACTGAAAGCATCACAACTATGAAAGACCAAATGACCACACACGTACGCACACGCACACACACACACACACACATATATATATACACCAAGGTCAAGGTGTCTTTATTGGTCAAATTTGTCTTAGACAGAGGGGCAACACAAACTACTCATACAATAAAATGTACACATGGGTAAAATAAAGATCCAGAATAAGAAATAAATAAATAAGTAAAATAAAAGCACAATACATTATCACGTTGGTTAAAAATAAAAGTGCAATGTGCAAACTCAGCATTATCTATATAAAAATACGACAGATACACCCTTACACTGTTACACACAGTTATCTGGATGACCTGACTAACTTCCTGTCCTGTTCATCTTAGATGATCTGCTCATTGATGAGCTTCACTGACAGGGGGATTAATGAATGTTTGTACCGGTTGTGTCTACATAGTAGGACTCTGTACCTTCTTCCTGAGTTTAGTAAAAGGTATTCAGGGTGCAGTGCATGAGACGTGTCTGATAAAATATTTTCTGCTTGTCTGAGGGCAGTTTGTTCCAACAGGTCTTGAGGGGTTAGAGGTGCTGGACTACCAATGAATTTCGCTACTGTTTTTAACAGGTGACGTACCTGCGTTTTTGACTTTACGGTCAATTTTTCCAAACCAGCTGGTGATTCCATACCGTAACACAGACTCAATGGTGGCGCTGTGTAAAAAAAAAAAACAACAAAAAAAACAGCATAATATTTTTACAGACACCAATCAGTCTGAGTCGACGGAGGAAATGCATGAGCTTTTGGATTTCAGCACAGACACCTGACACATGCATGTTCCAATTTATGTCATTGTCGATCCTCTCACCCAGGTATTTATATGACCTGACCTGCTCAATGCTGTATCCATGTATGGCCACAGAGCTGTGATCTCCCGTTCCCAGTGGCATGCACAGACATTTTAGGGGACAGGTGCTCAGTGGAGAAAAAAAGGGCACCTTGTGCAGCATGTAAAACCACTGGCTGCCATAATATAACGGTGTGAGATTTGAAAAAAAAAATCAGGAAAAAATTTTCTGTAACAGCATTTATATTAATATCTTAACATACAAAGGGTCAATAAAATATTGCACCATAACAGTGTAAATGACATGTAGTTCCCTTTCTTTGTCTCTCTTGATCCTTTCCCTTTTGGGCATGCTGCAATTGGTAAATGAAAAGAGATCGATAATATCAAGACTGGTTCCTGACATGAGGCTACAACAAGGCAGAAAGCTGCTTTTTCTTTTTGTTATTTCACAAATAAGTCACAGCAAGTGTTGCCTCTACCTAATGTAGGCTAATAAACTACACAAACTAAATATTCAGTTATAGTACACTGATCATATGCTGTACCAATTCACCAAATAACATTGGTTGTGTGGTCATCACATTATGTCCATTAACTGATTATTATGGGGAGCTCGTTAAGCAGGCGGGCTAAAAAGGAGAGAGGGTCTCCAGGTGGGCGGTTTCAGAGTGGAACAGGTATGAGGTGTTCTGGTTAGAGAACAGGCAGCCAGACTTTCCAGGCTATTGGTATTTATTGCTGCATAACTCAAAAGGCTGTTGTACTATAGACAGCTGTGACAGATAGTTGTGCTGTGACTCCTAAATATTACAAACAGGAATAATAAATCAGTGACACATTTGCCAAAGGTACAGCCACAAATAATATACTGAGAAATAACATAAAATGCACATAAACACAACAGCATAAACTGCAAAATATTGTGTATGGCTTAGCATTTCAATCACATTAATTCAGATAACCTCAGCAACACAACCAGACACGCTGATAGTCGACAACGTGATGGGCTAAAGGCTAAGCTAATGTCAGTCACAAAGTATCAATAACAATCAACAGGTAACCAAGAACAGTGAACGCTCTACACTGGGGAAACACAAGACCACTCACCTTTGGTCATTTACACAGCAAGTAAAAGGGAAATGCAACATGTCAACAAACTGCAGCTATAGAAAAAACACTGCACTTGAGGTGCGTTCAGGGACATTACAGGACATTCGATTAACTCAGCAAAAGAGGAAATGCACATATATAACAACCCAGACAATATTCCGATAAAAATATGAGGGTTTTCTAACAAAGGCAGTTGGCTAATTTTGTTACAGCGGATATAGGAGGCTCAAAAGGAGGAAATGAGTGCAGGACATAAGAGTAATGCAAAGCTTCTTTATTACCAAGACAAGTAGTAACACAATAAACTACAAACAGAACTAACTCAGGAAATGGGAATCGCAAAAGGCAAACTCTGAACTCTAGTGGCGGGGAGGACTAATGAAAACCTAGGAGATAAACAGTTAACCCACTATTGATAAAACCAAGGTAGGAAAACAACAAAACCAAGGGAAAAACAAAAACCTAAACCTAGCCTACACTAAAATTGAAAAATCCAGAACAAATCCCAAGGCCTCACTAAACCTGGGTGTCAGCTTCACTTTAACAGAGGGGATATAATTCCTGGGCTGCCCAATGGAGTAGTGGTTAGCACTTTGGCCTTGCAGCAAGAAGATCCCCGGTTCAAATCCCAACCTGGGTCTGGGGTCTTTCTGCATGGAGTTTGCATGTTCTCCCTGTGCATGCGTGGGTTTTCTCCGGGTACTCCGGCTTCCTCCCACAGTCCAAAAATATGCTGAGGTTAATTGGTTACTCTAAATTGTCCGTAGGTGTGAATGTGAGTGTGATTGTGTGTCTGTATATGTAGCCCTGTGACAGACTGGTGACCTGTCCAGGGTGTCCCCTGCCTTCACCAGAGTCAGCTGGGATAGACTCCAGCACCCCCCATGACCCTAGTGAGGATAAAGCGGTGTATAGAGGATGGATGGATGGATGGATGGATGGCATAATTCCTCTCCTTCCAGCATCCAGATTGCTCCACAAGGGGTTTGGCATCCAGAGGATCTTCTTGGGAGTGAAACGGGCCAAGGTGGAAAGGCGACTTCCCGAGAGCCAACAGGTGTTTTAGGGTTGGTAGGTGTTAAAGGCAAGTATCCTTGGTCACCGAATCCAGGTAGCAGACAACCGAGCAGGAGGAACCGGGACACCAACAGCAGGCGGAAGTCAGCATTAAAAAAATAACAAACAGAATTATAAGGCTAGGACTGAATGGCACAGACTACTCGACACACAGAACTAACTGTGGGACGAAGACGGTCCGGCAACAGACAACGACTGGAGCCCACTTTTAAATGACGCCAGAATGGATGGCCTGCTGGCTTCCACCTGCCGCTAATTAATCGTCTACACCTGGTGCTCATTAGGAAGCCCCACACCTGTGGAGAGAGAGAGAGCATGAACGGAGGAGGAGAGAGCACTGCCACAGCCCACAGCTTAAGCTGTGGCCATGACAAATTTAGGAACGGTTGTTTAGCGCTGCATGAGACAGGCTACTTCACAACAGAGACAAATAAATGCACCGTGTGGCAACCAAAACTTATGAACAATACACTTGATTCATTTACGTGTTACCTGGTTGGTGGCTACAGTCAGGGTGGAGATGCCTGTGGGCTGTGCAGCTGCTGCCACACACGTGTCTGCTCCTCATATTCACGTTATGAGATGGGAGAGGGAGAGTTGCGACACAGCACTGGTCGTGTGTGTGTTTAAATCAACTTTGTTTATATAGCACTTTTCATATAGTTAAAAATGCAAAACAAGGTGCTGTACAACATTTAAAAACATTTAAAAAATAAAATTAAAAAAACAAAAGGCTGGTTCAGAAGCCGGCAGTCTGGCGGCACAGCAAATGCGCAGCGGAGAAAGCTCCGGGAGTGAGCTGGGGTCTCAAAAGAGAGAGTTCCAAGAGAGTGGCCGGTCAGGACCGAGCAGACCTGGGCAGAGCGGCTGGCAGGGAGCCAGCAGAGACAATGGACCAGCGGCGGCTGGTCGGGTGAATTGGGCTTTAAATGCTGCTGATGACTGATTGGACAGAGCTGCGCTCTCTCCGCAGCTGTGTCCAATCGACTGGGATCGTCCACTTGCCAGGGGCGCAGTATCGAGGAAAGAGGGACCATGGCATTTCCACTGGTTGTCCTGTGTTGATCTGCAGTTGGTGGGCATCACACCAGTTCACAAACCCATCCACTCCAGATCTGTGGCTGCTTAAGTTGTCACTCGTTTTTAGCAGACTAAGTATCAGTGTCTTCTGACAATTTCATCAAGTACTGGTGCTGCTGGGAGCTGACACAGTCATTAGTGAACAGTGTAAATAAAAATGGTGAGCTGACATCCCCAATGGGCCCCAGTGCTGCTGAGTGCAGTATCAGAGAGAACAGAGTTAATTTTTACCTGTTGTGGCCTGTTAGACAAAAAGGAGTGATACCACTTGAATATAAAGGGGTTCACATCCAGCTGAGTCAGTTTTTTAAGAAGGATGTGTGGTTGAATACAATTAAAAGTAGAGCTAAAATCGATAAAAACTAATCTGGTATATGCAGAGGGACTCTCAAGGTTTTTTAAAACCAGGTGCATTACAGTTAAAATGGCATCATTTGTACTCTTGTTCCTTTTATATGCAAACTGATACTGATCCAGATGTGGCTCCACCTCCATACCAAGCTCCTGAATGAACAGCTTCTCCAGTGATTTCATGACATTGGAGAGCCACTGGCCTAAAATCATTGTTCCCCTGGGGGCATGCTTTCTTAGGTACCAGAATGATGATTGAGCTTTTCCATAGCTCTGGTACTGCATGAGTGTCAATGAAGAGCTGGAAGTGTTGATGCCAAGCAGGAGTGAGTTCCTCTGCAAATGTTTTTCAAAGAAAAGCATTTTTTTTAAAAAAAAAATTCTGGCCCTGCTGCTTTGTTAGTTTGTGATGATTTAAAAACCTGAGTAACTGATTGTGGATCAGTGAAAATTCTGTTCTTGTGCTCATTAAAACTGACCCCCTCTAAAATTTCTCTGCATTGCTCCTGATGATTCATTTCAAAACGTAGATAAAAGTCATTGGAATGACTTATTTCATCTGCTGCCTCTGCGACCTGGTGCCAGATCAGTGGAAGAAAATGGATGGATTTTCTTTTTCTTTTTTCAGTTTAGGCCATACTTTTTTGTACTTCACATTTTAAGTTTTTGCTTAAAATCTGAAGTACAAAAAAGGACTGTGGTGTTTTTTGTATTCACTTTTTGCTCCTTAAATACCTGCTGTTTGCATCTGCATTTTGGTCCTTCATTCATTTATTTATGATTTGTAATTTAAAAATAAAGCTTGAATCTCCTTGTGTCTTAGTGAGAGAGGAAGAACAAACAGAGAGGAAGAGGGCGGGCTTTACATGGAGTCACATTAGAATAAAAACCATCCCTCAGACAGCTCAGTAGCACAATGGAGGAAACGTCTGTACGATGTCTGCTCTGTAAGTAGAGAATCTGTTTGATTTTACTGATGATGGAGGAGGAAACATGAAAGGTCTGCAGAGGAACTTTAACCATTAACAAGGAAAGTGGACACAAAGAAACAGACTGGGATGAACTTAGAGCCATAAAATGTGTCTGCTTTATACTTTTACTGCTTTATACATCCAGTAACTGAAGACCAGTTTCTAATCTCACTTTTTAAAGCAGAATTGTAGAAATTCAATGTTCAGTCAGGTGCTATATTTACTATTAGAAGATTGTTCTGATCTATAGATGACAGCAAAGTAGCACATGGGTCAACTTTAGGAATGTTCCTTTGTAATCAGTCCATGATCAGAGTGATCAGGAGGCTCTGAGGCTTCTCTGTCCACAGTTATGTTGACGACACTCAGCTCTATGTGTCTGCAGACGAGCCCAGACTAAAAATTATGCTTTTACACTTTGTACTGTGGGTGAATTTTTTTGATTGATTCTTTTCCATGTAAATAATGTTGACTGTGATAAGTAATTCTTCTTCATATGCTGCAGATTTCTACTCTTTAATCCTCTGAAGACCAAAACCTGCTGGTGGCTTTCAAACTTCATGTTACCTTTAAAATGAAAACAATGACATCATTTATCAGCAGAACAGAAGAAATGTCAGATTTTTACCTTTGTGACTTAGGTTTGAGCAAACATCTAGAACACACTGTTACATGAGAAAACTTCCCTGAATCTGAGATTAAAATTGTGGCGTTACATTGTAAGGTCTTATTTTTTTAAATTCGCAAAATAATCCATTTACTCCTACCTGATTCTGTAAAAAACAAAACAAAAAAAAACATCTGTTTTTATCAGTTTATAAATAAAGACCCCAGACTACTGTCAGAAAACATCTCTGAGTTCTCTCTCCTCCTTCATGATGTTCTGGTTCCACAGAGCTGCAGGACTTTAGATTAAAAATGAACCACAGTGAAGAAAAATGAGACAGAAGTTAAAACACAAAGAATCTGCTGCATGGAGATCAGACATTATGAACTACAGACCTTAGAATTACCCTGGAATGAAGCTTCCTCACTGATATTTTACATTCTGACTGATTCACTTCAGCTTTATTTACTTTTCTGTACATAATTCTCTTTTATATCAAACTCTGATCAACCTGAGTGTGATTTCTCTTTAGTTCTGCTCTCACTGATGAGCTGCAGAACAAACCAGGTGAAGCTGAACCTGAGTCCCAACAGATCTCAGTTTTTTAAAGAAAAGTCTGTTTCTCTGAGCTGTGAGGATGAAGACAGATCTGCTGGATGGACTCTGAGGAGAAACACCACCAGAAGAACCAGAACTCAGTGTGGAGATGGATGGGGAAGACCATCTGGTTCCAGCTGTAACATCAGTGTGTTACGCCAGTGGGACAGTGGAGTTTACTGGTGTGAGTCCATGGAGGCAGCAGCCAGTCAGAGCATCAACCTCACTGTTTCTGGTAAGATGAGCTGTGCAGTCAGTGCTGATGAAGCTGTGTGTGAATGGATGAAATGCTGTAGTTTGTCTCTGTGTTGAGGTGGATCAGTGATCCTGCAGAGTCCTGTCCTCCCTGTGATGGAGGGAGATCCCCTCACTCTGAGCTGTCAATCAAAGCAGGACTCCCACCTCCCAGCTGCTTTCTATAAAGATGGCTCCCTCATCAGGACTGAGCCCGGAGGTAACATGACCATCCTCCATGTTTCCAGGTCTGATGAAGGCCTCTACAGGTGTAACATCAGCAGTCATGGAGAGTCTCCATCCAGCTGGATCTCTGTCACAGGTGAGGACAGGTGTTTTCTGCACCGACTTCAGCAGGTTTCAACATTTATGTGATCATAAATATTAATTATCTCTTCAGGGAAACCAACCACCACCTCTCCTCCTACATCCACCTCTCCTCCTACATCCACCTCTCCTCCTGGTTCCTCTGCTTCTCCTCCTACATCTATCTCTCCTCTTGTGGTCCTGTCTGTTGCATGTGTTGTGGTTCTGCTGGTTTTACTGGTTTTACTGGTGAGATGTCGTGTTCTCAGGAGACCTAAAGGTGAGACAAACTCAAAACAATGTCATCCATTAAATGTTCATTAAGATTCTTACAGATTAAATTCTGTCTCTTTGGTTGATTTCAGCTGATGGAGGAGAAGCTGGAGGAGATGACATCACATACAGTGACATCAGAGTATTACATCACCAACAGCAGCCAATCAGACGGAGCAGAGGTAGAGTTTTATGTGCTGAGTGTCCAAAGTTCTTCTCACAAGAATTTACAAAGAAAGGTCAAAGAGAAAACAGATTTCTACAATGACAATGAATTAAAAATATAAAACCTAAAATGAACGATGCATCAGTATCCACTGTGCTTCACCACCAGCAGAAGGCAGGATCAGTGTTTCAGCCAATCACAGAGCTGAGGAAGCAGGAAGTAACAGACTGCAAAGCATTCTGGTAGTTGTAGGAATTCCCCCTCAGAGCCTCTTCTTTGTTGTCTCTGCTCACAGATCACCAAGATTTAAACTTATTGCAGCTTTAATCCTCCACATCTTTAACAGAACAGTTTCTACGTCTGATGATTTATTTTCAGTGTGTTCTTGGTGTGCTGGACTGTGTGTTGTGTCTCCTGTGGTGAGTCTGTTAAAGGAAACCAGCAGCTCTGTGGTCGTCAAGGTTCCTGTTTCTGATCAGAACTCTTTGTTCCACTGCAGGCTGCTCTAAAAACTGTTAACTTTCAGTATAATCCAGTTTTTCTGTCAACCAGCACAACATTTTATATTGAACCTATCTCCATATCTGTGTTTAAATTCTCAATCTCAGCTTGATAAAGTTAATCATTTTCTGATTTCCTCACACCTCGGCCTGTTGACACGTTGATGCTTTCATGTTGTGGTTGAACATGTTGATTAAATCTAGCAGCTCTGAGGTCAGTGTTTCCATCCTGTACAGCAGCAGAGGTGTTAAAAAGATAAAAAAAAAAAACTGCTAACATGTGACCTGTACTTCTTTTGTGGTCACTTGTGTCTGCGGTTCTGAACTGATTTTCCATTCCAGCCTCTATGCAGAGGATCATTGTGTGTCTTGGTTCTGTTCTGGTATCAGCTGTAGAACCTGCAGTGATCTGGATCTATCTGACTTTACAGAGAGCGATCCAGCTGCAGTCTACTCGGCAGTGAAAGGAAGAGAAGACGTCACTTATGGACAGATGGTCTTCAAAGACGGTGGAGGCCGATCAAAGAGCAGAGGTACAGCTGCTCTTTGTCTCCATGGTGGTTCAGCTGCAGAACAAGAGTCCAACAGTTGTAGAGACGACCAATAGAGGACACTGGTAGCTTTATTCACAGCTCAGAAACACAGCTGCAGCTGGGTTTTTGTGGTTCTGGGAAAAGTCTGTCATCAATAACCTGAACTTAAATGTAATTAAGTGTTGAAAACCTGGATAATAATTCACAGAAGTGTCCAAAACTGTGATCCTATCATACACAAGTATAAAAACACCTGGATATTAATGCATGAAAATGTCAAAAATCTCAATATTGACAAAAACCTGAACTTAGGTGCACATTTTTTTTCATTCTTTATTTTACCAGGTAAGATCAGTTGAGAACAATTTCTGATTTACAATGATGACCTGGCAAGAGGCCCCAGCAGGAATAAAGATAACAAATTTACAAGTACATATATAAAAACTACACACGTGTTTTAAAGAGAAATTTAAAAAAACCTAAATAAATGTTGAAACATTGGATAATAATTCACAGAAGTGTCCAAAACTATGACACTAACATGCAATAATATAAAAGCACCTGGATATTAATGCATGAAAGTGTCAAAAACCTCAATGTTAACAAAGGAAAGTCTTAAAAACCTGTATATTAACCCTTTACGCTTCAGTGTACCGCCGGCGGTACACCTACTAATTTGCATAGGAATTTCAAGAATGTCCGACGGGTGCAAACGCGATTATACAAACACTATACACCGATGGAAAGCTTAGATTCTCATGAATCCGCCGGTATAAACCACTTTCAGATGTGATTACCACAGCGGGTGAGAAAAACACATTTGTCCGACAAAAACAAATATTCATCCATCCGTTCTCTATACACGGCTTCAACGCACACAGCGCGACTCACATTTCCGGGTTCATTATTATACACAAAAAAAAAGATTCCACAAAAAACGGCCATAATCCAACCTTTTACATCAGATGACACAAGCCAGTAAACTATTTTGTCCAAAACATGTCCTGAAGTCGGTATAAAATCCCCGAATCGGTCATTTTCAAGGAAATGCACCTCGCGATGTGCGTCCAATGTTCCCCGTATTTTTCGTAATTTTTTTATTTAAAAATAGAATATTAGCAATTTTTTGTACTGAAAACGGCTGGAATTGACTGAAGCTTAAAGGGTTAATCAACAAAAGTGCCAAAACCCTGGATATTAACACACAAAGACATAAGATGTCATGGTTCAGGTCTGAACCCAAAGTGCAGACACTCAGCAGACAGAAATGGGTTAAAGTTTTTTTGGCCTTTTTGTGGCTTTATTTGATAGGTTAGTAGAGAGACAGACAGGAAAGTAGGCAGAAGAATGGGGGGAAGACCTGTAGTTAAGGGCTGTGAGCTGGATTTGAATCCAGGCTGCTGAATCGGGGACTATAGCCACTGTTCATGGGTCACCTCCTCAACCAGTAGTTGAGCTATCTGGGCACCCAAAACAAGTTTAAGTTTAACAAAGCTTTTATTTAACAACCAACAAAGAAACAAGCTGAACAGTGACTGGTTCAAATAACCAAGGTCAATACAAAAAACAAGGAATTCACTCTACAAACCAAAACCTAGACTTTAACTTGGAACAAAGCGGGACTAAAAATACCAAACGCTAGCTTAACTAAGAATCAGTAAAAGGCCAAACTTACAAAACTCATAACAAGCAGGGCGAAGGGGTCAGGCAGGCCTGGGGGGTCAGTGTCCAGGGAAATGGTGTGCCAGTGTGGGCAAGAGGGTCCACTGTGGGTGGAGAGGCAGAGGACTGGGGCAAAGAACAAGCAGCAGCCCCACATTCAGGCAGAGGCCGTGAATTTGACCAGAGAACCGGGGACAGCAGGCAGGTAGTGGGCAGAGCAGACCGATGGGAGATGACTGAGGCTGCTGACGTCATGAGCTGGCGAGGAGTGGAGAGACGAGCCAGACTTCATTGGATCAAAGATCAGATGCAGGAGTCTCCACAGCTGCTTCCAATGAGTCCTGATCACCAACAGCCAGGAACTCAGTAAGAGGAGGGAGAGAGAGGAAGAGAAGAAGACAGAAAGCGGGGGCCAGGCAAGAACCCTAACAGTACCCTTCCTCCTCTATGTGCTCCTCCTGGTTCACAGCTAGGCCGGTCAGGTTGCTGGTGGAGAGTCCCTGATGAGGAGGGGGAGTCTAGGGGCAGGTGGAGGTCAGACTGGTCGGGGAACCGGAACCGTCTGGTGGACGGCCAAGAGGCTGGTCAGGAAGGCAGGGCCAAGGGTTGTAGTCCCCTAAAGGCCAGGCTGTGGTCCACAGCGGTGGAGGCGGAACCCCTCTGGAGGCCGGACTGGGAACCAGTGAAGGCCAGGATGTAGATCAGATACAGGTGTTGGTTGGCAAGACCTCAGCGGAGCAGTGAGGTCAGTGGGAAAGGAGAGGCCAGGCAGAGATCCTGACAAAATAATCTGGATGTTTCTGAAGAAATGTGTGAAAAACCTGGATATTGATGTCCAGAAGTACCTAAAGGAATCTGTGGGTTTTTCTTTTCCTGACAGTCATCTGGCAGGCAGAGCTTGACTCTACTGATTTATTCACAGATGTTTGTGTTTAATTTTACTGTTTTTGTGGTTTTGTTGAACAGACAATCTAGATATCAGCACCTTTGCATAAAAATGTGATTCTAAGACGATGTAAAAGAGCAGAAGGACCGATTCTCAAACTGGTCTGAACACAGAAAGAGTAAAAACTCATCTGATACCAGACAGACCAACAGAGAGTCTCAGAATAAACCCACAATCATCAGCCAAAGCAGACCACACTGTAGCTAGAAAACAGAACAGTTTGACACCACACCTCACTGGAACCAACAGAAGGAAGCTGCTGCTGTGGTTTTATCTGCTGAGCTGAATTATTCTGAGAATTCAACAGCTTTGTGGTCGTCTTCTTTACTGTTTCACACGAATAATGTCCAGTTATATTTGGGTTGTTAGTCATTAACAGCAGAAGAAGAAGGGAAACAACATTTCTAAAGCTCCTAATGAGTCTTATCATAAAGCTACATGGAAAATAATTAGTTTAACACTGTAAAGTAACCGTGCTGGTGTCAGTGAACTGATTTATTTTCTGTGTTTTATTGTGCAGACAGAGATCCAGCTGCAGTTTACTCAGCAGTGAGAACAGAAGAAACCAGCTATGGACAAATAGTCATCAGACCAAACAGGAGCAGAGGTATAGCTGCTCTTTATTCTCTACTTTGGAAAGAAAGAAGAGAAATGTTTCCTGAAATGTTGAAGTGTTCCTCCCCTTAAGCCGCACGGGCCCGTATTCGGACCCAAAATGGCCGGCTGAAGTTTAACGGCAAAAGCATTTTTAGCTGCAAACGCGATGATAGAAACACTATACATCCATGGAAAGCTTAGTCTCATGAATACAAACCACTTTCAGATGTGATTACCACAGCCGGTAATATAAACACATTTGTCCAACAAACAACAAAAGTTTAAAGGGACACATAAAGGGCATAACTTACCTTTGGACAGTCTGTTACCGGTCAACGATAAAATAATCCACAAAAACCGGCCATAATCCAAGAGTAGTCATCCAGACAATACTAGCAAGTATCATATTTTGTCCAAAACATGTCTAGAAATAAGTAAATAATCCACAAATAGCTCAGCTCCGTGCGCGTCCACGTGGCGCATGGTGGCGCTGCGCGTTCCATAAGTCACTGCATTTTTGTCCATATTTTTATGAAGCATTCACATATCCACGGGGTCTCGGACTGAAAATGGTGACTGAAGCCTAAGCTTTCGATCCCAACCGCATTTCAACCAATCAAGTGACTCATTGCTGCCTCCGAAGCCGGAACAGCCAGCCGTTGCTGAGACCGATGGATCTGGACGTTCCTTATATCATCAGTAAATTCTGAGCAAATCACGTCGGAGGAAACGTTTGACTGACAGGGCATGTAGCCAATGAGCTTGCTGAATAGCCGAGAGGCCTCTTTTAGCGGCCCTGTGTGACTTTTCACACCTCCGGCTCTCCTGCTGCAGCTGCTTTTCTCTGTCTCCGTCTGAGCCTCTGATTCAGATCAAGATCCACACTGAAGCTTATCTGAAGTGATTTTTTGAGTTCTTTATGAGTTTTTGGAGTGAAAATAATGTGAAAAAGGGCTAATAAACGACCATATGCCATTTTTGCAAAGGGTGTATATAGGGTGTCCAAAATTGACATAATTGGGCATATTAGTACAAAAACATGTGTAAAACACTCATTTCTTGTAGCATTGCTCTGAAATTTTGACCTGAACTATGTAAGACCCCAGGCTGTTGCCTTTTTGTCTTTCAAGCTCTTACAGTGCTGCCACACTAATTTTCAGGTGTTTTATTAGGGAAAAATTTAGGCGAGAATAAAAATAATCCTAATTCAGTGTGTTCCAACATAAATAACTCTGTGCCAGTAGCACCTAGAGTAATTCTGACTGCACTGGGTGACAATGCAGGTTGTCAGCTTTCAAAAGAGACCCCAACCATGCCTGTACTCCAAACAGTTCAAGAACAGCATTCAATTTACTTTCTGTACATCTTCAGTAGAAATTTCAGGCGAAAATTGACTGCAGCTTATAGTCATCAGGGAGAGAAACCACAGGGATGTCCACGAGTACTCAGACCTTTTAGTGACCTTCAAGAATCAATACCACACTTCAAAAATATTCTGTCACTGGTTCATCATTTAAAATAATACTCAGAAAAGTACAGGAGTATAATCTGCAGTATCTGATTATTAATCCCGATGCATCAAATGTTCAGCAGTGTTTTACTATCTGAGCTGTTTAAACTGATCAGCCACAACATTAAAACCAGCTATAGAACATCATGCTGCAGGTCTGAGTTTATTCAGACTCAGTTCCTAAACAAAATGCATCTGAAACTAATGGGGACACTAAAAGTCATCTTCAACCACCACAGACTGATTATCACCAGTTAATATACAGCTGCTTTTACCTGGATATGGTTCAAAAAGAATCAATAACTCTGATACTGATACACTCAAGAATAAAAAAACTGGACATTAATGAACAAAGCAGAGCAACAATCTGGACATAAATGCAAAAATGGTCAATAATAGGGATTTTAATTCATAAAAAATATCAATAACCTTGGATATAAATTCACCTATCCTCCAGAAAGATACTGAGCTCTGACATGCCAATTAATAAAGTTTTTATTTGGTGTGATTATTTTGCTGCATATTAACATGATTGTGTTGTTTTTGTGCAGAGCTGCTTGTTCTCATTCTGTTTTCTCTCTTTGTGTTCAGAGTTTCCACTGGAGCCTCAGGTCATCTACTCATCACTGAAGTAGTCCACCAGTCAAACCAGTGAGCTGCTGGCCTCTAACTGGTCCACACAGCCAGTCACAACACAGTACATTCACTTTTATGGAGATTTTTAAATGTTCTCACTCAAGTAGATTCATACAAAAGAGTGAAGAAGCTGCAGAAACTGAAAAACTAAAACCAGAACATCTTAAATGTCTCCTGTTGAACAGAATGTAATGGTAACTAGTCGTTCTGTGTTCTGTTATTAATGTCTTATTTACACACGTGGACAAAATTGTTGGTACCCCTCAGTTAAAGAAGGAAAAACCCACAATTCTCACTGAAATCACTTGAAACTCACAAAAGTAACAATAAATAAAAATTTATTGAAAATTAAATAATCAAAATCAGCCATCACTTTTGAATTGTTGATTAACATAATTATTTAAAAAAACAAACTAATGAAACAGGCCTGGACAAAAATGATGGTACCTCTATAAAAGATCGAAAACTATTTGACCAGAGTGACATGATTAACTCAGGTGTGTCATTTAATTGACATCACAGGTGTTTCCAAACTCATAATCAGTCAGTCTGCCTATTTAAAGGGAGACAAGTAGTCACCCTGCTGTTTGGTGAAAAGGTGTGTACCACACTGAACATGGACAACAGAAAGCGAAGGAGAGAATTGTCCCAGGACATCCGAAAAAAATGATAGACAAACATCTTAAAGGTAAAGGCTATAAGACCATCTCTAAACAGCTTGAAGTTCCTGTGACAACAGTGGCTCATATTATTCAGAAGTTCAAGACCCACGGGACAGTAGCCAACCTCCCTGGACGTGGCCGCAAGAGGAAAATTGATGACAAATTGAAGAGACGGATCGTTGGAATTGTATCCAAAGAGCCCAGAGCAACCTCCAAAGAAATTAAAGGTGAACTCCAAGGCCAAGGTACATCAGTGTCAGATCGCACCATTCGTCGTTGTTTGAGCCAAAGTGGACTTCATGGGAGACGACCAAGGAGGACACCACTGCTGAAAAAAACTCATAAAAAAGCCAGACTGGAATTTGCAAAAATGCATGTTGACAAGCCACAAAGCTTCTGGGAGAATGTCCTTTGGACAGATGAGACCAAACTGGAGCTTTTTGGTAAGGCACATCAACTCTATGTTCATAGACTCAAAAACCAAGCATACGAAGAAAAGAACACTGTCCCTACGGTGAAACATGGAGGAGGCTCAGTAATGTTTTGGGGCTGCTTTGCTGCATCTGGCACAGGGTGTCTTGAAAGTGTGCAAGGTACGATGAAATCTGAAGACTATCAAGGCATTCTGGAGAGAAATGTGCTGCCTAGTGTCAGAAAGCTTGGTCTCAGTCGCAGGTCATGGGTCTTCCAACAGGACAACGATCCAAAACACACAGCCAAAAACACCCAAGAATGGCTGAGAGAAAAGCGTTGGACTATTCTAAAGTGGCCTTCTATGAGCCCAGATCTGAATCCCATTGAACATATGTGGAAGGAGCTGAAACATGCCATTTGGAGAAGACACCCATCAAACCTGAGACAACTGGAGCTGTTTGCTCATGAGGAGTGGGCCAAAATACCTGTTGACGGCTGCAGAACGCTCATTGACAAATACAGAAATCGTTTAATTGCAGTGATTGCCTCAAAAGGTTGTGCAACAAAATATTAAGTTATGGGTACCATCATTTTTGTCCAGCCCTATTTCATTAGTTTGTTTTTTTTTAATAATTATGTTAACCAACAATTCAAAAGTGATGGCTGATTTTGATTATTTAATTTTCAATAAATTTTTATTTATTGTTACTTTTGTGAGTTTCAAGTGATTTCAGTGAGAATTGTGGGTTTTTCCTTCTTTAACTGAGGGGTACCAACAATTTTGTCCACGTGTGTATGCAGCAGCGATCAGATTTCTCTGCAGGATCAATAGTTTGCTTGCTGTTCTTCTCATGTGGTTCTGTGGGTTTCAGAGATGTTGGATGGAAAATTTGACTGGTTCTGGTTGGTTGTGGCTAACCGATGTGTGTGTCTGTTCAGTGCAGATAGCAAAGAACAAACCTACAGAAACCACAACCACGCAGACTATAAACAGCATCCTCTGCTACTGAAAACTCTGTACAGAAGTGTGCCCCCCCAGTACAGAAAATGTGTTTAAACAGTTTGTTTAGTTGATGATACATCTCCTTATTTAGTTCAGAAGCTGTTCAAACTGAGAATGTTTCTGTCAAGAGAAGCCGTAAATGAGCTTCTTATCATGTATAAAATATCCAGGATAGAATAAAACGACTCTGTGCAGTTTGATGTTTGTGGTTTTGCTGTGAAGTCTGTTGAGCTCATTATCAGGACGTCTGCTTCAGTCAGCCTGAGAACATTCAGAGACATCAGCATCTCATCTTTTACACATTTATTCCAGTTCATTTACTGTGATCCTCACAGACAAGTAGAAAAGAGCATCGTCTGCGTAGAATGAAACAGTGAGTTAAAAAAATCGGACAAAAGACCCATTTCCATGCATCTTGGCTCATTATGCAGAATCATATCTGATAATATAACCGTGGTGTGTTTGTAATTCTTCTTTAGAAACATCTCCTACCAATCAGTGGAAGTATTTGGTAAAGATACACCGATCAGCCACAACATTTTGACCACTGACATTTTAATCCCATTCATATCACGTCTTTTTCTTTTTTGTTTTACTTCTTGCATCCATTAGATTCACAAAGAAGTAACACATTAGGGCAACTGTGTCGGAGTTCTTCTTCAAGTAGATCAGAAAACTGGTCATTGGTTTATAGTTTATTGATTAGTAGTATTTCAAAGACCAGTTTTCTCTGTGAGTATTGGTGTTTGGTGAACTGTTCAGCCTTCCTCAGACTAGAGAGGTGAATATCCAACTGAGGGGCTTCAGCTCTTCCACTTGCAGTCTTTTGTTATTTTATTTTTTCTGGGATTAATCCTGGGTGGGGGTAACAGCAGGGGTCCGTTTCTAAACAGCCTTAAGGGTGGGACTGGTTCATAGTAAGTCTTCTACAGTCCAGTCAACTAAAAGTGTCTGATGACTGTTTTAAATCATTCATTTTCTAAGGTTTTGCCTCTCTTATAGTACAGGTTGAGGACCCTGTAATAATGTTATGTGACTCTGTCTGTTTACAGTCATTCATCCTCTCTGGAGTTTTGCTGTTCAGTGCTGAGTCTTCCTGTAATGTAAATGTGGTGGTGAGAGGAACTGAAATGGGTTTTGAGCTGCTCCTCTTCACCAGACCTTCAGATCCAGTGTTCCTATTGATGGTGTTGATCTGATCATGGAAAAGGACGTTGTTGGTGTTAAAGTCTCTCCTGTTGTTGAGGTTGTTGATGTTCTGATTTCTGAGTCTGTACAGGACCAGTTGGCTCATAGTGACCTGGACGTATTCACAGTGAGTGTTCTGACCAGAGTTTAGGCAGAACCAGGACATTGACTTGTGTGACTCACTGCTTGCTTCTGTTCTGTCTGAGGACAGGCTGCCCCCTGTTGGTCAAATAGTGAACTGCCCTCCAAAAGAGGTTCCAGAACCAGTTCCAGACTTGACAGGGTCTCCTTAGAGAAGTGATCCATCAGTGGCTAAGTATTCCATTTCAGCTGGTGAAGCCACTAGTGAGTGTAATAAAAAGTCATTCTTCTCTGATAATGGTATGTTAATGGATAAGTGGGTCTCACAGTTAGACAATGCAGCATCTATTCAGGTGAGGACTGGGATACAGTGGATCAGAGTTATCTGACTTTGGAACTGGAGATCGGTGGTTCACATCCTGGTCAGGGTCCAGTTGTCCAGTAGGGACCCTTCAGCAAGGTCCTCCCTCTTGTTGTATCTACTCTCAGATGTACGTCTCTTTGGATAAAAGCTTCTGCTAAATGAACAGTAAATTGTAATGTGCTACAGTTGGACAGTTGTCATGAACATCTGTGGTCTGGTTATCAAGGTGTTTCCAAACATAACGCTGAATCCTTCAACATTACTTCTGATCAAGCATGAAGGCTGATGTACTTTGTCAGAATTTCAGCACTTGTCAGGTTGTGGTAAAACCAGATCAGGTGATGCCCCTCTGAGCCTTTGTTCCTGCTGCTGGTGAGGAATTTCTATTGTAGACTGAGTTGCTCAGTTACCCAGAACAAAGTCTGCTAACCACATTATGTTCACTGTAATTTATGTTTCCACCTGTTTTTCCTGAGTTCATCCCTTTATGAAAGATTACTGCACCTGTTATTACAAAAGCACTGACCAAGTTCTTCACCACCTTTGGTCTGCCAAACGGACTCAGGAACCAATTTCTTGTTCCAAACATTTCAGCAGACTTTTGGCCACTAGGTGTCTCACAGTCAGAATCCAGAGTTTATCAGCCAGAGTCACAAGAAGCAGCCAAACGCTGGCATCAAACCTTAACGTCTATGTGAAGGAAATACTGTTGTCACACAGGGAAAGACTGGGAGGAAGGTTTGCCTTTAGTCCTTCTTGTCATCCCAACAGGATTCTCTCGGGTTCATTCCAGCTGAACTAGTGTTAACTGTGAATAAATAAATCTTTGTTTTCCATTTCTTTCTCCTTTTACCTGATTTAAATGTGAGGGTTTTACAAAGAAGTATAAACATGTTGAGCAGAAACAAACCAGGATGAAAGACAACACTGAACTTCTGTTATTGTAATGTAATAGAACCAAACAAACAGCGGTCAGCGGCGCCATCTGCTGGTGTTTTAACGCTATTACACCACATTCTGACTGCAGTCCTTCAGTCACATGATCAAACCGTGTTGTTGATGTTCAGTTGATGTTTGGATCAGAAATCACCTTCATTGGTCTGATTCTATGCTTTTGGTCATTTAACTGGTAAAAGTCATGAAATAAATCTGTTCCTGATGTAAATAAACAAGATCATTTTCATGGTTTATTGTCTTTTGTAATGTTTTTGTTTTCTGAAGTTTCACTGACTTTTCTGAATGCTTTGTGTCATTTTAATGTTGGATTGTGTTTTACTGTCTTTTCTAATGTTTCATTGAGTTTGAAAGTTTTATTTTCTCTTTAAAATGTTCATTAAACAACTGATGAATCCTGATCAAATTAGATCTCAGCTCTTATTCACATCAGTTTGGATTTTAAGGGGCCACTATTCCATTTAGGAGGATGCAGATAATGTTCTTCTTGTGAATGGTTCTGATTGACTCCAGCTGCTGACTTCTCTGAGCCAATTTAAACAGAAATATGGAAGACTAACTCATCTGCTCACATCCATGTGGTGTTTATACAGTTTCAGAGCAGACGTCTCCCTCTGCTGGACACATAAAGCTCCTGCAGGCTCCAACATAAATGCTTCCAGTGAACCATCAGACTATTGAACTGTGATTAAACTGGTAAATGGACACGTTCATTGACAAAATCATGGACTGTGGAAACCGGAGTAAACTTTCCACAGAAGCGGATGCCTGATTTTTTAGATTCTGTTTTCATTTGTGAATAATGTGAGAAAATAAACTGACATGAAATAAAATACAGGTTGATAATTATGATGTGGTCATCTTGGTTAAAGTCAAATGATGTTTAAACAAACATACGTATGTTTTCTAACTTATGAGCCACAATGGACATTTTATATAAGTTCTTGGTCTTTTCTTGTTTATTTGTGCACATTTCAACAACAGGGAAAATCCAAGTGTTTTATGTGAGACAAAATGCACTGTGGTGAGTTTATGATCATATTTATATTAGTATTTTTTAGTACAGTCATATTTTTACAGTTTATTGGAGCGAAAGATTGTCTGAGCAGTTTAAACAGACAGGTAGACAGTTTTATGTAGAAATAATGATATACAGTCAAGCCTGAAATTATTCATACCCTTAGCAAATTTTGACTTAAAGTTATTTTTATTCAACAAGAAAAGCTTTTTTTTTCTTGGAAATGACACAGTCGTCTCCCAAAAGATAATAAGACAATATACTAGAGCTATCATTGTGGAAAAAAATTTCTCAGCTTTTATTTTATTTACATTTAAACAAAAAGTGGCATGTCCAAAATTATTCATATAAACAGACCCACATGAGAGAGAAACCTTACAGCTGTGTGATGACTGGGAAGAGAAAGAATGAATCACTGACACGCAAAACAACCACACAGAGACACAACATTAATTCAAAAACACAAAAATCAGAATCACAAAATAACCACAGAGAAACAAAGCAACCATTAATTTATGACTACAAAGAGAAGAAAAGTGGACACTGACCAAAAAATTGCAGGAGCAACACACAACATAATCCCAATAATCCCTGATGGTGACATATATGAATGTGAAGTATGTTGGTATTTTTTTCTTCGCCAATTGTGAAGTTTGACACAGCCGGTTCGGCGGTTCGGGTGCGGCGGGACCGACGTGACGGCAAAAACAAAGCACGCAAACACCTACGGTACCGTCACACGCGCGTAGTAGTACCGTTACATGCACAGATAAGAGTTCAAAGTACTGCACTGTTAAGCTGTAGTATAAATATACACACAAACTGTTAAAATGGAATTAAAATTACACATAAATTACATATGTACTCTGGATATACTGACGTGCATGTCCTGTTTGTACATACAGAGTACATGTACTCTGTGTGCAGTAATGTACATGTACTCTGTGTGCAGTAATGTACATGTACTCTGTATGTGTGCAGTAATGTACATGTACTCTGTATGTGTGCAGTAATGTACATGTACTCTCTCTGTGTGTGCAGTAATGTACATGTACTCTCTCTGTGTGTGCAGTAATGTACATGTACTCTCTGTGTAGTAATAGAATAGAATAGAATGCATTTTATTGTTCACTATACACAAGTACAATGAGATTTAGAGCATCTCCGTCAGTGCAAGATACATGTAATAAAAATCACAAAAAAGGATAAGTTAAAACAGTTAAAAAGGATAAAAAGTGCATGGTCAGTGTGATATTGCACATTAGAATAGTCCGTATTGCACAGTAGACGGTTATGAGGTAGTCTTGGGGGGGGGGGGGGGGGGGGGTTGGGATGTCAGTGCATGTTTGAGTTCAGAGTGGTGATGGCTTTTGGAAAGAAACTGTTTTTGAGTCTGTTTGTTTTGGTTCTGATGCACCTGTAGCGCCTTCCTGAGGGCAACAGGACAAACAGGTCGGAACCAGGGTGGAAGTTGTCCTTGATGATGTTTCCTGCCCTTTTAAGGCAGCGGGAGGTGTAAATGTCCATCAGGGAGGGGAGGGGGCAGCCGATGATTTTCTGTGCTGTCTTAACAACCCTCTGAAGCCCCTTCCTGTCTGCCATGGTGCAGCTGCCGTACCACACTGTGATGCAATAAGTCAGCAGGCTCTCAATGGACGAGCGATAGAAGGTCGTCAGCAGGGTGGGGTCCAAGTTGTGTTTCTTGAGAGCCCTCAGGAGGTGGAGTCGCTGCTGCGCCTTCTTAATGATCGCCGTGGTGTTGTCCATCCAGGAGATGTCGGAGGAGATGAGGACGCCCAGGAACCGGAAGCTGTGGACCCTCTCCACACACTCACCGTTAATGTAGAGGGGAGCTAGGTCGGTGCCGAGCTTCCTGAAGTTGACAATGATCTCCTTTGTTTTCTTGGTGTTCAGAGCCAGGTTGTTTTCTGAACACCAAGCTGCCAACTTCAGGACCTCCCCTCTGTAGGCTGTCTCGTCTTCTCCTGAGATGAGTCCGACAACTGTTGTGTCGTCAGCAAACTTCACGATGAGGTTGCTGTTGTGGGCCGGACGACAGTCATGGGTGTAGAGGCAGTACAGGAGGGGGCTCAGCACACAGCCTTGTGGGGAGCCGGTGCTCAGTGTCCGCGTGGAGGACAGGTGGGGGCCGAGTCTCACAGCCTGGGGCCGGTTGGTGAGGAAGTCCTTTATCCAGGCACATGTGAGAGGGGGGAGGCCGAGAGTGACCAGTTTGGTGATGAGAATGTCCGGAATGATTGTATTGAAGGCAGAGCTGAAATCCACGAAGAGCATTCGGACATAGCTCTGCCGTTGCTCCAGATGTGACAGCGCGGAGTGGAGAGCTACAGCGATGGCATCCTCAGTGGATCTGTTTGCACGATATGCAAACTGGTAGGTGTCGAAGTCTGGGGGGAGATGGTCCTTGATGTGCTGGAGGACCAGTCTCTCGAAGCACTTCATGATTATCGGAGTGAGGGCCACAGGACGATAATGTACATGTTCTCTGATTTATTTCCATAACTCTACTAACAGACTGTTTCCCTCCAGGAGGCTGTGCAGCATCAGAACCAGAACCTCTAGACTCCATCTGCCTCTCAGTGAACATACTCTTCTATTAGAACTCTGATTCCTTGTCAGGAATTTAACTTTTACATTTATACAGCCTCACTGATGTCCTCATCTTCTCCTCAGGTATAATACTTATTAACTTTCACTCCAACTAATACTACTACCAGTACTATTCATATTATTACCAGTACTACTAAAACTACTTTCAATGTACCACTCCTCCCTCAGTAACCCACTTTACACAGATGCTATAAATGCTGCTGTTTATGGGTGTTTATGTTGCTGTTATTTTTATTGTTCCAGTTTATTTCTTTACTCCTCTACTTTACTTTTAGTTCTTAGTTTATTTCCCTGATTACTGCACACAGGGCTGAGACTCAGAGTTACATTTCTCATTTATGTGTAAAAACTGGGCCAGTAAAGTTGATTCTGATTCTGAACTGAGTGATTTCTTTTATCTACTGTTTTATTTCATGCTGTGTTTTTGATTTATTCTTGCTGGAACCAGAACTAGGACCTGTCCAACATGTTGTGCACTGACCTTCAGACCTCATGTTCCAGCTGATAGATCCTGATGATCAGGTTGACCTTTGTGTTAATGTGTTTTACTGAGCTGCTGAAGACGCAGGATTTTCTTTTATTCATGATCATGTCAGACAGAAGAACCAAACAACAAACTGTCATAAATCAGAATCTGTCTTCAGCCTCCAATGTCTGAACTGAAAGGCCAACAGGCTTGTTTTAATGCAGAAGGTTCCAGCAGCTTCATGGAGATCTTTATACTGGGCCACAACAAGAAGGAATGCAGTGGTATGAAAAATAATGTAACTACTGGATGCCTCAGTGATTTCTGGATGTTCTGATGGTTCTGATGGACCCAGCAGAACATCAGGTTCAAATGTTTCCTAATGAATACACACATTCCCAGTAATAATAATAAAAGACAGCATTTTTTTGACACCAGTAGGTTAATTAAAGCAGAAGAAAGCAGATATATTGATCAGTGATCAGGTTTTTAGCTGCACATGAACTGATCCTGATCAGAAAGTCTATAATTATTAATATTAATAATAATATTCATGTCATGTGGAGCATTAACATGTAATCAGACGCTGAATAAAAGTATTTAACAGCTTTAATTTATCTGGTTTTAACAAGACAGTGTATATGTATATTATTATACGTTGGTACATTAATAAAACTGCAATTAATATTAGTTTATTAACTCCAGAGCGATTGTTAACATTATTTTACATCTTTACACATTTAATTCACCACAGTGGGTTAAAAACACACAACAGGAAAGTTAGTCTGACTGTTGTCTGTCATAAACTTCAATTCTGTGCAGTTATTTCCTTAAAAAGAGAGAAATAAATGAGTTTAAACACATAAAGTAGCGTCAGCAGGCTGATTTGAACTGCCGCGGTGGTGTTAGGGAAGTCCCAAGTCATGTGACCTAGTTGGAACAACCGGGATATCCTATTGGTTGCCAAAAACTCGACAGTCGAGATTGGAACAAGCGAGCGACACAATTGGCCGAGCGTTCGCAGCACTCGGAACAAACGGGAAGCGATGCGAACGGCACCAAGACAGAGGAGAGGAGGCCTGGAGGTCCGGGGGGGAAACTGGAACAATTGGAACAGAGAAGAATGGGAATCGATAGGCGCAAAGACCATATTCAGTATTTTGGGTTCTTAAACAGACAGGACATGCTACAAGATGGCAACTTGAGGTTTGTTAAACTAATGGACATTTCTCACCATTTTCAAATGTCAACGATCAACTAAATGATGATTCATCAATAAGACAAACAATCTTCAGTTACCTGTTGTCTTGCAGGTAGAAGATCAGTTTCTAACCACTGTGGAGACTTTATGCAGCAAAACCTTTTCCATCAAAAATGCAGCTAGTCTGTGTAATTGGTTTAAAGTTAAAGTACCAATAAAAAGTATTCACCCTCCCCAGATTTTGCCCCTTTTATTAGTTTTTGAACATTAAATCATGATCAATTAAATTTTTCTGACAAGAATTTCCAATAAAAAAAAGACTGTCCTGTTAAAATAACAAGTGATATCTACAAAACAATGTCAATTAAGGACAAAGTATAGTTCAAATTGCTGAAATATTCATTTCCCAGCCTTAGCCTGAGATCTTTCTGCATGGAGTTTGCATGTTCTCCCTGTGCATATGTTCATTTTCTCAAGGTACTCCGCCTTCCATCTTTAGTTCAAAACATGCTGAGGTTCATTAGTGATTCTAAATGGTCCATAGGTGTGTATGTGAGTGTGATTGTGTGTCTCTGTCCCTGTAACAGACAGCTACCTGCCCAGGTTAACCTGACCTTCACCCTAAATCAGCTGGTAGAGACTCCAAACCCCCTCAACCCTAATGGAGATTTAGTGATGTATAGATAATAGATGGATAGGACTGATTCCATCTCAGCTGTTCTGAGTAAATGTTTACAGGAGGGGCTGTAGTTTGAATGTACCTCTAAGTGTCTCTCTCCCTTTCTTCTATATCTTTCTAAGGGATCTATAACTGTGTCCTCTTATACTGAGGGTCATGTGTGGATGTCTAATAACAGGTCCCCAGATGGTAGGCCGTGTGTGTGTTTGTGTGCGTCAAACTCAACAACCACTCAAATTAAATCAATTCACTGAATCGTACACAGAAAAGGTAGTTAACAAGCAACCTATCTTGAAGAGACCAAAAGTCAACACAGAGCACAATGTTAGAGGTAATTAACTGTGCTCCACCATCCAGTTAAATATCAGCTAAACTTCCTCAGTAGAAGTTTAGAAGAAACCAGAGAAATGAGACAAAAACATTTCTGTCATTAAAGATGCAATTTTGTGGGAAAAAACACAAATTATTCTCTGAGACTATGAACTCAAAATTGTGAGAAATATTGAACAAAAAATAGGATTCATCTTATCATTTCCAATTTTATTTCAGAGATATTCCACTGTTTTATGCTTAAAATTTCAACATTAATCTCTTTAAAAAGTTAGAGCTCATTGTCTAACATAGGAAACCATTTGGTTTTTAGTTAACTCACTGTTCAAGATTCCAATTAGCAAAGAGAGATTTTTTTTGATTGTGTGGAATGAGCTAATTTGCCAGCAACAGTAACTGACAATTTAAACTTGCTGCCATCACCAGGAATCCAACACCAAGAAATTAGTGAGAATGTGGAGTTCAACTTTTCAGAGTGATTCACAGATCTGACTGTCACACTGGAGACCACCAGCTCTCTTTAAATTCATCTCAACTCAGAAATTGATGCCACAGTTGGGAAATTTTTAGAAATACTTCATAGTAATACTGTGTTGGAAATAACAAGGACAAGAAGAAGTATGCCACAAAAAGTGTATAAAGCACACAATGTGCTGACTGGAAGTATGAGCTGTGAAGGATATTAATACAAACAAGGAGAATCCATTTGGAGAATACCAACAGTATATTCAGATGTTTCTGTTCCCTGTTAATTGTTATAAACTTTGCACAAAATAAACAAAAATAGCTAAAAAATTCTCTAATATTGTTCAAGAAGCTCACCTTTTCAGCAGAGTTTGTCTGTCCGAAAGTCTTTCTACCGAGTCTCTGAACTCACTGAGTGCTTTTCACTGGGATTTGGTTCATATATATAAACATTAATATGTGCATGTTCAGAGCAGGTGTGAGCAGGACGATGAAGGTGTTTTGTATGAGAACCTGAGGCAGATTTTCTGATTGTTTCATGATAAATTACAACAGACAAATCTGCTAATGAGGCTCCTCTGACATGATGTGTTTTCTCTGCATGATTTTATGATGAATGTACTCATGGATGAACATCAGAGATCACACAACCAAAACACAAACATTTACCTTTATTATGATGTTTGATTACATTAAAATTAAAACACATCACACCAGCAGATCAATACATTACACAGACACACCAGCTGATTTGAATACAGTATTTAAATCACCAGTTTGCTGTTTTTATGGGTTTTTTTGGTACCATTTTGAGGACCAGCATACACCGTTGTAGTGAGGACAGACCTGCACTATGAGGACATTTTTGCAGGGCCTCAGAAATTTAATGATCTTGATGGTTAGAAAGTTAAATTTCAAAACAGGTACTTATCATACTAAAAACACACTGCACGTCAGCAAACTGATAAAGAGAAATCACCACGACAACCTTAGAAACCAGCTAACATCAATTGTACAGTCATCAAAACTACCCGCAAACACTCAACAAAAGACTGTTTTAAAATCAAAATTTTGTTACATTAGTACCTCTCTGACATCATATTTGTATCACTTTTCATCCAATCATTCTGATTTACTCAAATTTAACCGTCGTCTTCACTCATTGTTTAACAGAAACATGACAGTTTTCCTGTCCTGTGTAGGTACAGCAGAGGTGAAACCAAACTGCTGGGAAGATTCAAACAGCCAATCATCATTGCCAACATACATCCGGCACTGTTTCCCAGCTGAGGTAACATGTTCACACCAAAGGAAAGAAGGAGTCCGACAAACCCCAACCACACTGTGACTGATATAACTGTGATGGTGTAGAAAGCTCTCTGCTTTGACTGGTCGACACGCTCCTTTTTTCCACTTCCATCACCAGGACCTGGACGAATCAGAACACAGAGAACTGACAGACTGCAGAAAGAAATAACTATGATGGAAAAAAACAAAACACACAACAGTGGGTAGAGAGTGGGGTTTGGTAACATTACAGCTGTAAGACTCATCAGTCCAAAGCTCAGCAGCCAAACACAGCCAATACAGATGTTTCTGATTCTGACCCCACCAGCATTTCTCAGCCCCATGTAGGTGATGGGGTGAACAACAGCCAGGTAGCGCTCCACACAGCTCAGGACATGAAAGAAACTCTCTCCATATAATGCAATGGAAGAGGCACAAACTCCTGCTCCTAACATTGGGAAATTATTTGTATATGAGCCACCAAAGTAGCAGAAACTCCCCAAGACAAAGATCAGCTCCATGGCAGCCACGTGGTAGGTGAAGATGTCAGAGTGAGTCGCTGTTTTAGAGGAACGCTGCTGTTTCCATCGATGGTGACCCAGGTAGAGGATGAAGGTGGAGAGAGGGAGGAGGAGGAGGACTCTAAATGCAGTGATGGAGGTCGACATGTACAAGCTAACTTTGTCAGTGACACAGTTGTAGAGCTGGAGACTGTTTGATGGTGATGAGATGTTAACGGACATATCTGCTGCATGTGTTGTAGATCTGAGGAAATAAATAAAATAGAACATGTAAAGAAACAAGAAGTACAGACAAATATTTACAAATTTTCTAAAGAATTCTTGTTCACAGTTAATTTATCTGTTTATATCACAGCATCAATTCATATTAAAAACAAGATTTGTAAACTAAGCTCATCTTCAAATTCCAAGAGAGTTACACACAAAGCAGCAACAAATCAGCTGAGAGAAACTACAAACATGGAGGCAGCAGCTGACATTTACAACAGCTACTGTAACAGGTGATTTGGATGGAACCACATCAGTCTCTCATGTTGCCGTCAGAAGGAATGAATCAGTTCAATACGACAGAAAACATTTTTGACTAAAACTTAACAAACAAAAATATCTGAAAACACAGTAAGAGTCAGCTGAAGTTAGTTTGTAGCGGAGGCTGTTCTAATGACATCAGTTTAGAAAATAGACAAATGTTTGTAGAAAAAAGTGCATTTTAAATCTGTAAAGTGAAAATTAGTAAGTTTTTAAAGATCACTCACTTTGTCTGCAGTGTTGTTTCAGCTTGTCCTGAATTCCTCGTCTCAAATGCTCTGACTGCTGTTCACTCCAAATGTGCAGTGATGTTTCTGCCTGTGTTGAAGATGCTCATGTGTCCCAGCAGCAGGACTGTGTGGGATTTTTACATGATGCAATACAAACAAAGGATCCTGTGTGACTCTATTACTGTAAACCAAAGCATGCAAATCCATCCATCCATCATCTGTCTCTGCTCCACAGAGAATCATAGAGTGTCTGAAGTCTGTCAGCTGATCCTGGCTGAGAAGCAGGTACACCTGGACAGGTCACCACTCCTTCACAGGTCCATCAGACAGACCAGCAGTCAAACCAAATTCTTACTTACAACCAGATCAGAACCAGCTTCTTTCCAAACATGCCTATCTTTTGACTGTTGGAGGAAGCAGGAGAAACAGTTTACAAAATTCAGCAGGAAAATTTTCTCACATATTCTCCTCCAACTCATGAACCAGAGCACAGTTTACTGTCTTGCTGCAGGACGTATCAACAGTTTCTAAGCTCAATGGACACTTTATACACCAAAAACGTTTTGATCCAAATATGCAGCTAGTTTGTGTAATTGGTTTTGAGTTAAATTACCAATTAAAAGAATTCACCCTCCTTGTAAGTTTGGCCCTGTTACTGGTTTTGAATCATGCTCAATTAAAAAAATTTTGACAAGCATTTACAACAAAATACTGTCATGTAAAAATAATCAGTCAAATCTACAACATAATGTCAATCAATAACAAAATGCATGATCCATGATGAAGTTCACAAACACGGAAATATTTGCATCCTTACCTGGGAATTTTCTGCATGAAGTTTACATGTTCTCCCTGTGCATACATGGATTTTCACCCAGTTCTCTGACTACTTCCCACAGTCCAAAACCATGATGAGGTTAATTGGTGATTCTTAATTGTCCATGTATGTTAATGCAAGTTTGATTGTTTGTCTCCATGTGTACCCCTGTGATAAACTGTTCCCTGTCCAGGTGTCCCCTGTCTTCACCCTAAATAAGCTGAGATTGGCTCCATCCCCCCACAATCCTAATGAGGATTAAGTGATGTACAGATCATGGATGGATAGTCCTTTATTCCATTTCAGCTGTCCTTAGTAAATGTTTACAGGAGGGGGCGCTATAGTTTAAATGTGCCTGTAATTGTGTCTCCTTCTCCTCTAAAACTTTCTGAGTGATCTATAACGTGTCCTCTTATACCAAAGGTTGGTACACACATGGGTATGGACATCTATGGACAGGTCCAAAGATGGTCGGTTTGTCAGACTAAATGCACACATTTAGGTTGTGAAGGAGTGTTAGTTCCTTCCTGCAAAACGGGGACCTAGTGTGTGTGTTTCTGTGTGCTTGACTTGCTATCGCTATCTTTCTGAGGCCCCATTTAAACCATCACAGTGAGAACACATCTGCACTATGAGGACACTAACTGATTACGCAGATTTAATGTTGAGCACAGTCATGAGGACTTTTTACTCTGGAGTGTTGGAGAGTGCACTGACTGGAAGCATCACCCAGTGGTATGGGAACAGCACTGCTCATGACTGATGAGCCCTGCAGAGGGTGCTGAGGTCAGCAGAACGTATCTGGGTACAACTAACCCACCCTCCAGGATATCCACAGCAGGAGGAGCCTGGGCCAACAGGATCATGAAGATCCTCTACACCCTCACAACAAACTGTTTCAGTGGCTGCACTCTGGCTGACACCTTCGCCTCATCAAAGTGAAAACAAAGACTCAGGAGGAGCTTCTTCCCTCACGCTGTCAGGACTGTCACCTCTGACCTCCAGTCAGCCCCTCACAAACAAGGACCATAAACACATAACTGTAAATACTGCAGCATTGCACATGCACATCACACAGACTGCACATTCCCTGTATGAATGCACATCCTCATTTTTGCACACCTGCTACATTTTGTACTGTGTGCATTCCATAAATATGTCAGTTTTACCTGTCTGTTTTTCGTATATTTGTATTTTTTTATATATATATTTATATTTTATATTTTGTATTTTATTTTTAAATCTATTTTAACATTTTACATTTCTAGATTTTGGTGGAGATGATTTATTGCAGCTGCAGTCATGATAAAGAACTCATTGTTTCAGCTTCAGACTTGATCCTTGGATTTCTCAACGATTAAGGCGACTACTGAAAGAAGTCTATAATACATCTGGACTGGAGTTCATCAGAAGGCATGTGGAAACGTTGATGTAACCTGTGTGAAGGTTCTTTAGCCTGACCAGACCAAGATCCAACATACTAGATGTTATGTTTGGTGGACACCAAACTCTGGACATCAAGCACGGTGGTGGCAGCATCATGATGTTCCTCAGCAGCAGGTCCTGGAAGGCTGGTAAAGACAGAGGGTAAATGAATGCAACAAAGTCCAGAGAGTTCCTGGACAACAACCTGATTGATTGAATTAATGAGATTTTAACAGTTTTGTTTGAGTCAATTCATGATTCAGCCCAAATATTATTTAATGTCAAAACATTCAAAATGGGAAAGTCAAATAATTCTCCTTTCAGTTTTTCAATGAAATGAGTCTTGGAATGTCATTTAATTTCAGCTCAACTGTTAAAAAAAATTCACTTCTGTTCATTGCTTCTTCTGCAAACTGTTCAGTGTTATAGAGAAACATTCAATTTAAAATCCATGTTTGCGAGTAATGTTTTAGTTTGATTTGGTTTACACAGTCCGGTTTAACAGGTATCTCATATGTCACAGTGTAGAAAGCTGTGTCAATCAAATTTTCCAGACTCATCTTCATGTTTTAGCAACAGAACTTGCATGTCAAAAACTCTAGGACCAGGGACACAAAGCAGAACTCCGCAACACAGTAACAGGTGTGCTAAAATCAGCAAAACTTTCCCCAAGAAACACGACAAAGAAAGAAGGAGAAGCCATCAACTCACTCAGAAATGACATCACCATCACTATCCTACTGGCTGACAAAGGAAGGACAACAGTCATCGTGGACACAGAGACAGATGAAAAACAGTTCAGAACCACGCTAGAAGACAGGAACACACAATAAGATAACACAGGAAGCAGCCAATGTTACCTTCTGGATGATACATGGAACACCAAAAACACACAAAAAGACACACTACTGTGCCCCATAGTATACAGCATCAGATCAGTCATCTACAGAAAACCACTGCAAGAACTTAAAACAACCGGCACAAGATCTCAACAATATTACAGGAGAAAAAGATGAAATCCTCATATCACAAAATGTCATGTCATCATTAACAACAACAACAAAAAAAAACGTTGACGTCACACTACATATTTTTCAGGAACGACTCAAGAAGGACAGGACACTGAAAAAACACACAAACCTTGCAGTAGATGACATCATCGCATTACCAAAGTGAATTACCAAATCCACCTACACACTGCAGACACACACTCTGGAAAAGGTACATCGACAACATCGTGGAAATCATAAAACCTGGACACACAAGAACTTGTTGGCCATGTGAACAACATGGACGACACTGGCAGCAGACAATTCACACAGGGACAGGAAATAAACTGGATCATGTCATTTTTGGACATGAACATTTACAGGAAACCTGCTCACAGGGACCACACGGACCAGGACCTCCTCTGGACATCAGAACACCCACAAAGGTTTGGTCGTCAAACTCCACAAATTGATCAGCATCACAACGGAATATAAAGACAGACAGGAGGAGGAAAAACACATGAAGAATGCACTCATACTCTGTCAGTATCTGAAATGGAGCATAAACTAAGGAAAACAAGTCAGCAATAAAGAGAAGAAACAAAAAGAAAACAAAATAAAACGCAGAAAAACTGGACAATAAAAATAAAGACATAATCACCATTCCATATATCAGAGAGATACCAGAACCCCTTCAACGGACATTGAAAAACCACAACATCAACACAGCAGGAAAACCAAACACCAAACTCTGACAGTTATTAATAAACCCAAAAGATAAAATAGAACCAGACAACTAATGCAACATCATTTATGAAATACTGTGTAGATCATGCAAGAAAACATACACTGGAGAAACAGGAAGATCATTCAGTGTCAGAAAAAAGGAACACCAGACAGAATGTGAAAAACAAACCACAGGACTCGCAAGAACACTGAAAGAAAAAGCTGATCAAGAAAACAAAAAATCAGCCGTCATGGAAAGAGAAACGATCACATTATGGACTTGGATAAGGAGAGGATTTTAACATTGGAGGCCAACAAGCACAAGAAGTGGATAAAAGAAGCCACTGAGATCAGGAAGCGGGACAACGATTCCATGAACCGGGATGAGCGGGTTAAAACCGTCTCTCGTACCTGTAACTGCAGAAACCACTGGACGATGGAGGATGTGGCCTCTCTGAAGGATTCTGACAGATTGGTCACCTGATGAAAAGACGCATCATGAAAGGTCAGATGATGCTCTGAGGAACACGGCAGACGTAGTCGAAACACGTCAGCAAGGTAAATTACTCATCTTTACTAACTTTGTCAGAAAAAAAACAGGGAATGGAATGACAGTTGTGATGGCCGTGGCCACAGCCACACAAAAGGTTGCAGCATTCACTCACCCACAAACACCACTGTCACATGTTTAGTTACTTTGAGCTGCCGTCACTTAAATTATAACACACAGCTGTTTGAAATTGATTTATTAGCATGCACATTCAGTTTTCATATGCCATCATTGTGCTGTTTGTTTGTAGTAATTCATTTCTCCTTTCTTTGAGCTACCTGCTGCTGCGTGGCATTTCCTGCTTGGACAAACCAAAGATGGTGCTGAGGGCGGAGCAGGGCTTTATGCTGAAGGCCCGCTCATGGACCAAACCAAGAGCGATTACATCATAGGGGGGATCAGGGTTTCATTTAGTTGGTTTTATTTGTCGTGTATATAGTTTCCCCCTGGGTATTTAATGTGGTCTGGTCCATTACTATATAAGTTGTCCCAGTGTCTCATTCTGGTAGGTCTGTTGTTTGAGTTGATGTCTCGGTTCTGTCAGTCTTATTTTCAGTAGAGTTGTATTTTGTTGACCTCTTTTAAGGGCCTTATAGCTTTGATTTAATTAGCTTTAGTTATTTGTTTTGTAAGAGTTGCTTTTGGAAAATAAATTCTTCTTTTTTCATCTTTAAACATGTTATTTTGTGCTTGACTGCTTGGCCCACGACAGCAGTGATTTGACTGATAATAATGTCACCTCGGGTCACACAAACTAAAAATAATGAGCTGCTACCAAACTTCTCTGAGCGAACACAGTCTGAGTGACATTGCTTCATTTGAATGAACATCCATCTAATGTGACAGATCATTTGAATCCTGTCACATGTAATGGACTAATGAAGTGAATGAATGTTGTCCAGCTGTCAGACCTGTGATGGAGTGGTGACCTGTCCAGGTGTACCTGCCTCTCAGTTTACAGTAATAGAGTCACACAGGATCCTTTGCTTGTATTGCATCATGTGAAAATCCCACACAGTGCTGCTGCTGGGACACATGAGCATCTTCAACACAGGCAGAAACATCACTGCACATTTGGAGTGAACAGCAGTCAGAGAGTTTGAGACGAGGAATTCAGGACAAACTGAAACAACACTGCAGACAGAGAGTGATCTTTATAAACTTACTGATTTTAACTTTACAGATTTACATTGCACCTTTTTTTCTAGAAATATTTCAGTCTGTCTATATTTTCTAAACTGATGTCATTAGAACAGCTTCCACTACAAACTAACTTCAGCTGACTCTTACTGTGTTTTCAGATATTTTTGTTTGTTAAGTTTTAGTCATAAATGTTTTCTGTCGTATTGAACTGATTCATTCCTTCTGACGGCAACATGAGAGACTGATGTGGTTCCATCCAAATCACCTGTTACAGTAGCTGTTGTAAATGTCAGCTGCTGCCTCCATGTTTGTAGTTTCTCTCAGCTGATTTGTTGCTGCTTCTGTTCTAGCTCTCTTTAAATTTGTAGATGAGTTTAGTTTATGAATCTTGTTATTAACATCAATCCTTCCAGGATCTCACGGGTGTTTTTCGAGATTGTTGTGACTGTTGTGATTGTTGATATCTTTGAATTTATGAGGCCCTGAAATGTCCCCATAGTGCAGATCTGTCCTCACTATGACGGTGTATGCTGGTCCTCAGAATAATAGCAAAACAAACACATACACACAAAGCAAACAGGTGATTTGAAGACTGTATTAAGATTTGCTGTTGTGTCTGTGTAATGTATTGATCTGCTGGTGTGATGTGCTTTCATATTTCTACAATCAAACATCACAATAAAGGTAAAGTCCGTGTTTTGGTTGTGTGATCTCTGATGTTCATCCATGAGTACATTCATCATAAACTGATGCAGAGATGAGATGAAACGTAGTTAGTAAGTTTGCCTGTTGAAATTTACTGGGAAATCATCAGAAAATCTGCTCCAGCTTCTCATACAAAACACCTTCATCGTCCTGCTCACACCTGCTCTGAACATGCACATATTAATGTTTATATATATGAACCAAATCCAGTGAAAAGCACTCAGTGAGTTCAGAGACTCGGTAGAAAGACTATCAGACAGACGAACTCTGCTGAAAAGGTACGTTTCTTGAACAATTTTAGAGAAAGTTTAGTTATTTCTGTTTATTTTGTGTAAAGTTTATGGCAATAAACAGGCGACACAAACATCTGAATACACTGTTGGTATTTCCCAAATGGTTTCTCCTTGTTTATATTAATATCCTTCACAGATCGTACTTCCAGTCAGCATATTGTGTTCTTTATGTATATGCTTTCTTGTTGCATATTTCTTCTTGTCCTTCCCAGCCGTGTGAGTTGAGGTTTATTTAAAGAGAGCTGTGGTCTCCAGTGTGACAGATCTGTGAATCACTCTGAAAAGTTAAACTCCACATTCTGACTGAATGCTTAAATTGTTAGCTACTGTCATTGGCAAGTTAGTTCATTCCACACAATCAAAAAAATCTCTCTTAGCTAACTGGAATTTTGAACTGAGTTAATCAGAAATCAAATAGGTTCCTCTATGAGAAAATAAACTCTCTCTTTTTAAAGCGGTTAAAGCTGGAAATTTGAGGACAAAACAAACTTGGGGCTGCTCTGGGGGTTCATATGGGTTCTGTAAAGAGTCTTGAGACAATTTTACATGTAATTGGGCGGGCCGTTTTTTTATCGGTATACGCTTTTTTTAAAATAGAAGGACACTGCAAACACGATTATACAAACACTATACACACATAGAAAGCTGAGATTCTCATGAATCCACCGGTATAAACCACTTTCAGATGTGATTACCACAGCGGGTAATATAAACACATTTATCCAACAAACAACAAGTCAAGTAAACGTGCACAGCTCACCTGTCGACGCAGTTTGGACGCTCGTTTCTGGTCATAAAAGAAGATAATCCACAAAAACCGGCCAGAACCCAAGCTTAGCCATCCAGAGGAAACAATCCAGTATAATACTTTGGCCAAAACATGTCTCGAAATAGGTAAAAAATCCAGAAAACGATCGGCTCCGTGCGCGTGCACGCGGCGCGTGGTGGCGCTGTGCGTTTCATATTCACTGCATCTTTCTATTATAACTTTATCATACACGGTCGAATTCCCTTTGTTCGCGATTCAAAATGGATACTGGAGACTTCTCCTCTGTTTCAAACCGAACTTCAACCAATCAGGTGACTCGTTTCCGCCTACTTCGGCGATTTAGCCAACCATGGCCGAGTCTGACAGATATCGATTACATCACTTGATTGACTTGTTTCTCAGCAAATCACGCCGGAGGAAACGTTAGATTGACAGGCCTGGTAGCCAATGAGCTTGCTGAATGGCTTGAATATAAATCCCGCCTCTGCCAGCGGCTTTATATGATATTTCATTCGTGAGCTCCGGGCTCCACCTGCTGTTTCTCTGTATTCCTCTCAATCTGTGTGTGTGATCGACACTGAAGCCTATCTGAAGTGATTTTTTGAATTCTTTATGAGTTTTTGGAATGAAAATGAAGTGGAAAATGAAGTGAAAATGAATTTATACCATTCTGTAGAGAGTGTGCACAGTGTATAAAGATTGTATCCAACATTGACAGGGGCGGAGCATATCAGTACAAATACATGTGTGAAACACTCATTTCTTGTAGTATTGCTCTGAAATTTTGACCTGAACTATGTAAGACCCCAGGCTTTTGCAATATTGTGTTTTCAAGCTCTTACAGTGCTGCCACACTGATTTTCAGGTGTTTTATTAGGGAAAAAATGTAGGCGAGAAAAAATTCATCCTAATTCAGTGTGTGCCAACATGAAATACTCTGTGCCAGTAGCACCTAGAGTAATTCTGACTGCACTGGGTGAAAATTCAGGTTGTCAGCTTTCAAATGAGACCCCAACCATGCATGTACTCCAAACAGTTCAAGAACAGCATTCAATTTACTTTCTGTAAATCTCAGTAGAAATTTCGGGCGGAAATTGCCCAAACCTTAAAGGGTTAAAGAGGTTAAAGCTGGAAATTTGAGGATAAAACAAACTTGGGGCTGCTCTGGGGGTTCATATGGGTTCTGTAAAGAGTCTTGAGACAATTTTACATGTAATTGGTGCTATATTAATAAAACTGAATTGAACAGTATTGAACAAGGAAAGTTTATTCATCAAAATCTTTAGTCAAGTAAACCCAAGATTATTTTTTCACCCAAAAATACATGTTCAAAGCAGCACAACTGACATCAGACTGAACTGTCACATGATTTTTAGCAGCTTTAATGGAGCACTTCAGTTCAAGTTGTAGATTCAAACTGCTCTTCATGCTTTTGGCCAGCAGATGCCACCAAAGAGGACTGTGTTGAAAAGCTTCAAGTAATGAACCCTTTTTCCAATACAAGCTTTAATGCTGCAGAAAGCTTCATTTGCCCATCACTAGAAATAAAGTCAGAAAATCATCACCTGTCAGAGTGGTGGTGGTTCTTGTCCTGCAGCTTAAAGAGGAAACAGACCTCTACAGCTGCTCTCTTATCGTCTATTGTGATGTGACTGAGCAGACCAGTTGTCTCCATGTTGGTCTGTAATCTAAATCTGACCTTCTCCCAACTCCAATATAAAGCCAAAGATCAGAGAGAATCCTCAGAAGTGCTGCTGGCATTGCTTGCATGTACTGCTGCTCTGTTGGTGTCACTTCTCCTGATATCAGTAAACATTACTCACAACCTAAGTCATCTGAGTCTCCAGTGTGTCTCTCTGGATCTGCCTCCACATCACTGAACTTCAGCAACAAGAGTCCAGTGAATGTTCTTCATTGTGTGGTTTTTAAATATCTACAGATCTGTAGCTGACTTGTATCTGTTCTTTGTGTTAAAACTGTTTTTGCAACTGTAATCATCATAACGATTTCTGTTCATTATACTGGTTTGGTTTTCAATAAAGTTTTGTGACAACAACATCAATTATCACCAGTTGTATCCTTTAAAATGTAAATGTGACTTTTCAGTTTAATCTGAATCTTTATTTAAATATCCAGTCATGCTTTAAACCCACAACTCTTTCTGAACCTGCTTCTGAACCAGCTGAGCTGCTACATGAGCTCTGACATGAAGGAAAATATTTACAATCAGATGTAATGAGTAATAAAAACAAATATATAACAAAATATTCTTGTCTGAAAATTAAAGTGTCGTTCACTTCACAGTTAACGATCTCATTAAAATGAAGACTGAATGATTAGAAAGCCTTTTTTTCATGATCTCTTTGGTTCATGAAAAGACAATGAAATTTAAAACTGAACAAGACAACAAGGACAGAAGCAAAGTTTCGATGCTAAAGTATAAATAAAGTATAAATAATAAACTTTAAAACTAAACCACTCCCAAACTTCTTCCATCTCAGCTTCAGTTGAGTCTGAGTGTTTCTAGTTTGAGGTCAGTTTCTCTCAGTTTCTCTCTGATCCAAACTTCCAGCAGTAAACTGATGTGTTCCATCCAGGCCTTTCTATCTAAAATCCAGTTTAACACTCGCTCAGTCAGTCTGGCCTCGTCTGCAGACACATAGAGCTGAGTGTCGTCAACATAACTGTGGACAGAGAAGCCTCAGAGCCTCCTGATCACTCTGATCATGGACTGATTACAAAGGAACATTCCTAAAGCTGACCCATGTGCTACTTTGCAGTCATCTAGAGATCAGAACAATCTTCTAATAGTAAATATAGCACCTGACTGAACATTGAATTTCTACAATTCTGCTTTAAAAAGTGAGATTAGAAACTGGTCTTCAGTTACTGGATGTATAAAGCAGTAAAAGTATAAAGCAGACACATTTTATGGCTCTAAGTTCATCCCAGTCTGTTTCTTTGTGTCCACTTTCCTTGTTAATGGTTAAAGTTCCTCTGCAGACCTTTCATGTTTCCTCCTCCATCATCAGTAAAATCAAACAGATTCTCTACTTACAGAGCAGACATCGTACAGACGTTTCCTCCATTGTGCTACTGAGCTGTCTGAGGGATGGTTTTTATTCTAATGTGACTCCATGTAAAGCCCGCCCTCTTCCTCTCTGTTTGTTCTTCCTCTCTCACTAAGACAGGAGCAGATTCAAGCTTTTAGTCAAACTAATATTAATCAAATATAATTATAACATAATTCATGTTTTATAAAAATTAAATTTTACGAGTTCATTTGCAAAAACAGATAACTCCGTTTTGATAAATTTTCAGAAAACTTTATCGTTTACTTGAGATAATATCAATCAAACTGAAGTTGAGTGGATTTGACTCGGTAGAAAAATACATGAGAAAATAGAGAAAAATAAATTATTAGTGTTATTATTATTATTATCTCAAGTAAACAATAAAAAAAATGAGTTTTCTGAAAATGGAGTTACTTGTTTTTGCAAATGAACTCTTTATTCATATAACAATATAAATCATGTTCTGATTCATCACCATCAAATAAAGTCCAGAATCAGCCTCAGAAAGTATTTAATTAGAAAGTTCTAGTTCAGCTAATAGACCTAAAAATCTCGATATAACTATAATTTCACTAGAATCTGAGCTTTAAACAAGATAATTCTGTTATTTCTCTCCTGATCTGATATTTAAAGTCCCTTTCCTGCCAGCAGACATTTCTCAGGTCCTTCACAGATGGAACATCAGGTAGAAACTTTACTCTGAGTTTAACAAACCACTGTTTTCTTCATGAACAAATAAATTTGCTGTTTTATTGGTATCATTTCCTTGTTGATCAGAACACCGATGATTAACTATAAACCAGTCTGCATCCTGTTCCCTGTCTCTGTTCTCCAGGTGTGTTTCTGTGGCCAGCAGAGGGAGCTGTTTGCTTTGGAACAGTTCTAAGGTTCACTTGTAACCAGGTCCATCACCATGGAAACCGATGCTGAACACCTGAGCTGCTGTGGAGAGAAGATGATGGTCCAGATCACCTGGTACTGACCAATCAGCTCCTCAGTCTACAGAGCTCAGACAGTCAGAGGGTCTCTGAGGAGGGCAGGACCTTCCTGTTGTTCTTTAGGTCTTCATACATCAGTAAATAAAAACCACTCCTGGCAGCAGTCAGTGGGTTCATTCAGTCACAGTCAGAGATGATTTTATTACCAAGTAGGTTTTCACATATGAGGAATCTGACTTGGTGTTTCAGTGCAGAACAACAAACAATAAGATGCAGATTTTAAACTGTTCATGTCAGATTAGCAGAAAGTGTAATAAAGGACGTATAAAAAACATGAAGCATTAGAAATACTTCCAGTGTGAGGGAATGCATAAAGTTACATTTTCTGTCATGGAAACATATTGAAAGGTGATGAAGGATGGCAACAATCCTATTTAAAGGCAAAGTGTTAAGCTGCAGATAGAATCATCCCCACCAGAGATGAGTCCAACTGTGTCCTCTCAGACCTTCAGGAGTTTGACTCACTGGTGATGGGAGGTGGACCTGTTGGTGTACAGGAAGTAGAGCTGAGGTAGAAGGAGATCAGAGTCAGAAACCTGTTTCCCAGCTTCACCTGCTGCTTCCTGTCAGACAGGAAGTCAGAGATCCACCTGCAGCTGGCAGAGCTTGTCCTGCAGCAGAGTTTAGATGATTGTATTAAAGCAGAGCTGAAATCCACAGAAAGGGTCCTGGTGTAGGTTCCTGCAGAGTCCAGATGCTGGAGGATGGAGTTCAGATCTACGTTGACAGCATCGTCTACAGACCTGTTGTGTCTGGAGGGACCTGCAGGGTCCAGGAGTGGGTCTGAGATGGATCTGAGACTGGATAAAACAAATGACTTCATCACCACAGAGGTCAGCAGGTCTGTCGTCGTCCAGTCCAGTGGTCCTTGGGCTCTTTGGGAGGGGTTGATGGTGGAGGTCTTGAAGCAGGCTAACAAGTTGAAGATATGTGAAGACAGCTGGTCAGAACAGTTCTTCAAGGTGGATGGAGACAGAATGTGGCTGCTTTGTGAGGGTTCTGTCTCTAGAAGAGTCTGTTGACGTCTCTGTCCAGCATATGAGAAGAGTCTCTGTGGTGGAGGACGGAGTCTGAGGTGAGGTGTTGTGGAGGTGTCCAGGTTCCTCATGAGGTGGAGCTGACGGTCGCTGGGGTTCAGGACTGTTCCACTGTCTTTCAGAGCTACAGCAGAACTGGTTCAGATGGAGTTTTTGATGTATAGTTGATCAGTCTGAGCTCCTCCAGACAGAAGCAGAGTGGTTTAACCAATGACGTATATATATATATATATATATATATATATATATATATATATATATATATATATATATATATATACCGCTCACTGGCCGCTGAGAGGTGGTAAATAGGAGCTGACTTCCGGTAGTGGCAAGAAGTGGTTTCAGAGTGGAACGCCAGCACGGTATGTGACTTTGTGTTTCGTGATTTACCAAGGTACAGTAAACTTCTGTGTTGGAATCAAGTCACAATGCTTGAAATACGTTGAGAACACCAGGCTAGGAGCCCCTAGACCAGCACTGGCAGGGTTTTTCAGTGACTGCAGCTGAGCAGACTCTCCTCAGGAGAGTTCCCCAGTTCGCTGTCATGCTCATGGCTCGCCATTCCCCCTGTTCTGTGGTCTCACTCTGACCTGGTGACGGGTGACAAGGCTATTTTTGTCATCAGAAAATATGTGTTAATGAACTAGAAATCTGTTTGAGAAGGTGAACAGCACGGCACGATCATATCTGACACTGACAGTGCATACGTCACTGCATAGCACTTAGCAGTTAGCACTTCTGCTAGCTCCTTCAATGCTACCAGTTTTGTGATTCCTTCTCTGGAATGTAAGTGAAAGGAAACGTGTTGACACTCACCTTGCAATCATCACATCATGAACCTGTTAATTTAAGTGTGTCTGTTGTTATGGTTTCAGGTGGATGTGGCTAATATCTGACCATGGTGAAATCATGTGCTGCCATCTCCTGCACCAATCGATTTGTGTGTGGCTGTAATATTGTCTTAATATTATAATAGTAATATTGTGAGTGTCTGTGAGGAAGTCCTTTACTAAAACAGTTCTATTTAGAAATCAGTGGCTTCCCAATATCCTTAGTATTTCCAGCAATGCCTATAAATTCCTGTATTTTGTGCAAAAACTCCTGTATATTTTGAAGCCTTTTGACGCACTGAAAATTAGTAATTTGTTCACTTTGTGAAAATTATGTGGAAAAGTACACTTTTGGTGAGATTTTTAAAAAGCCATGCATTTCATATTGTTGCTTTTCTCGAAACAATTTTGGCTATTTCTGGGAAAATAGGCTACTTCATAAGTTTCAAACTGAAACATTTTGTTTTTGCCCTAAAGTTGGCGTTTTATAGCAAATTGTTCATGGAATTTAATTGTGAAATATCTATTTCCTACAATACTCCTATATTTTCTCAGAGAAAACTTTTATATTCTCATATTTCTATCTGTCAAGTGCACTTGATACCCTGTCAGTATTTTATTGGAACATAGATATTTGCAACTGAACCTACAAATGGTGTAGCTATTGTAATGCAATTTAGCAACACAAACTTTTGTCTAGGTGGTGTATTTTATATTTTATCAGCGTCTCCATAAACCTGAACTTTAGTTCCTCAAAGCTGCCTGAACACCTCCTCCTTCTGCAGCCTGAACTGTCTGAGTTTAGAGGTGAACCAGGGTTTGTCATTTCATCCTGGTGCATGATGGGACACAGCTGGAGGAAAGTCTCTGTTCTGACCCACCAGTAGCAGATAGGACACACATGATGGAAGTTCTATCATCCACATCAGAGAGGAAGTGAACAGACGGTCCCACAGAGACTGTCCATGAACCAGGAGAACCAACAGAAACGTATCAGACCTTCATAGATCATCATGATTCTTTGTTCACACACTGAGCTGCTGCAGAGGTCATGAACAGTCTGACTGCTAAACAGGAAGCTTCAGACCTCAGGAAGGTTTCATGTTTCAGCAGCTACAAGCTCCACCTTCAGGCAGAAACACAGAAACTATTTCTCTGAACAGTTTCAGAGATGATCAGACATGAACTGGTGTTTACTGCTTCAACTTTTATGTTGGATATTTCTACCAAACTAAGAACTGAAGAAAAGAAGAAGACGTTAAAACATGGTCATTCTGCTGTTTGCTCTGTTTCCAGCTGTCTGAATTCTTCACATGATAACTGGAAACAGACCAGAAGCTCCATCACTGGGGTGGAGTTTAACAAGTTCCAGCATTGTTTACTTTAATGAGTCTCAGCACCACTCCTTTTTTCTCCTGTTTTTTTGAGCATCACTGATTCTTTTCTAAAACGATATTCAGTGAACGACACCAACTTGTGTTTACTGGTTTGAGGTTTGCTGGTTAAACTTTGAGGTTTTTGTCGGATATTTGCACCAAACTACCAGTGAGATCAGAGGAGGAAGAAGAAGAAAATGTCTGCTGGAACATCTGAGTTCTTCTGTCTGATCTGTTTCCTGGTCTGTTCCTGTACAGGTGAGTTATAATGTTCATTTATTATAAAATCCGTTAATTCTCCCTCTGATGGAGCTGGACAGGCTCTTATTTTGTAGGAATCAATAACTGCATGTATTCATGTTTGTTTTCAGGATGTAATAACTTCTAGTGACTCAGAGTTTTCTATGATTCAAACTGAGGCAGGGAGACATGATGTTTATTTTAGTGAGGACACAGTTGATAAAATAAAGTGGACTCTGTCTGTTCAGATAAAGCTCTGGAGGGTGTGGAGCTACGATGTGTTCCAACACTACTTTATGCTGACAGAGGGGGTTGGAAATAATCTAGACAAGTTGGGACTCCTGTAGGATTTGGTAGCTCCAACTTTCAAGACTTGATCAACCTCCACTGCTGCAGAACGGCTTTAAGTTTTAACCCATTACTGTTACCTGATAAAGGCCTTTTTGCATAATTCTGAAATTTAAATTATTTTTCAATTTTGGATAACTATACCTTTTTTTAAACCTCTTGTAGTTCACCCCTTATCTTTCTACCATCTCAAGCTCTTCATTGGACTTCAACTAGTTGAATTTCAATTAAAAAAAAATAAAAATTGGGGCATTCTGAAACTTCTGACTGATGGTGTTTGTGAAAAAACATGATTCCTCTTCATCAACCTGATGGATCCACTGATGACTAAAAGAACAGAAGCAGCAGCTCAGAGTTCATGGAGAAGTTCAATTCAATTCAGTTGAATTCAATTTTATTTGTATTGCACCAGTTACAGGTCAAAGTGTTTCAAGACACTTTACAGTACCCATATGAACCCCCAGAGCAGCCCTAAGGAGACAGAGAAAAACAAGAAAAACACCCTCTTAACGGGAAGAAACCTTGAGCAAAACCCGACTCTTTATGTGGGGGGAGCATGTGCTGCTGGAAGGAGGGTTGAGAAGGACAGAAGAGGTAGAGGTAGATGGGTTAAACTCTTCTCATATGGATGAACTTTAACTTCTCTCTGCTTTCTTCTTCAGCTCAGACAGCTTATCTCGGACAGAATGTCACTCTACCATGTAAATTTACCAGCAACAAACACAACAACGTCACATTGGTTCAGTGGCGCAGAATTGATCTGGGACCAGACAGCTTCATTCTTCTGTATAAAGATGGACGCTTTCATCCAGACAAGCAGCTTCCGTCTTATAAGGACCGGGTGTATCTGCAGGACATGGAGACGAGGGACTTTTCTCTGATTCTGATGAACGTGACGATGGAGGACACTGGAAGATACGAGTGTGATTTTATAGAGGAAGGACGGCATGAAGCCAGCAGAACCACCTCCACCATCAACCTGAAAGTTGTTGAACCAGGTGAGTTTGTGTTGAGAGTTCAGTTTGTGTCTCTGATGAAGCTGCTTGGTCTCAGATCAGATGTTTGTGGTTTATAAAGATGTTGCTGATGAGACTTTGGAGAAAACAGCTGATCTGACTGATGTTCAAACACCTGATACCTCTGATATTTCTGTCTGCAGGAGACAAAGATGGAGGGAACACGGCTGGAGTCATTGGAGGACATTTTGGATTAGTGGGTTTCATATTTCTTCATATTCTGGTTTCTGTTGTGTTTTTTAATGTATAAACGACACATGAGAGAATCCAAACCTCCCAGTTCCTCCTGATGAAGCAGCAGCTGAACAGATGTTATGAAGCAACAACATGAAAGTTTTTGTGAACAGCATCAGAACAAACCAGATCTTGTGTAACTTTGATGGAAGCAGCAGCAGCAGAACAAAGAGAATCCAGGTGTGAACCAACCATGTGGTCTCTCCTTTAACTGCCACCTTATGGTGGTGGAGGGTTTGTGAGCTCAGAGGATGCTGGGAGCTCTGCTGTCTGGAGTTCAGCTCCTGCTAGGCTTTCTATTGGCAGACTGGTCTAGAAACATCAAGTCCTCCCAACATCTCCATCATCCAGATTGATCCTGTGGATTGTTGCTGCTGCTGCTGGTCTTCATCAACTTTTCTGCTCTGTTGCTTTGTCTGGAAATAAATGTGTTCCAAAGCTCTGCATGTTAGAACCTGATGAAATGTTGTGGATGTAAAGTGTTCTGTCAGATGAGATCAGAAGCAGATAGAAAAGTTCTGATTGTCCAGAATGAAGCAGAACTGATGAACAACTTTAGACTGAACTGGTTTGAATGTTTTATCTGTTAGCAGCTCTGATGATTTATTTTATTTACTGCTGGGTGGTTTGTGAGTTTCTCTCTGGGATCTTCATCTTATCTTAAGGTTTTATTTGCTGATCTGTGTTTTGTTCTCCTGCAGAATAATCTTGTACTCAGTTTCTTCATAGAATGATGTAAGCAGAAGTTGATCAGATTCTTCATAAAGATTTTGTTCAAAGTGTTTTAATGTTTTATCTGTTAGCAGCTCTGACGATGTTCTGAACTGTTTTACAGAGTAAAGGTGTAGATAATAAAATAAATGAATGTTTTTTTACTTCTCAGCGGTCTGTCAGTTTAATCTTCCTCCTATATCATGTTTAGTTGTTAATCTGCAGATAAATGTAGTAAAATAACATTGTTTGTTACTGAACTGTAGTGAAGGTTGAACAGAATAAACAGAACTTCTACTGATAGAATGAACTGAGTTACTTCACAGAAATGATTGTTTATATTAATGAACTTTTCTGCTGCTTTTTCACTTCTGCTTTGATGCTAAACTGTTTAATTCTCTTAGTTCTTGTCCTTTGAACAATGACAATAAAGTTGAATCTAATTAATGGTCTGTGGTTCATTATTATTTCTATATCTGTAAATCTACACACACATTTCTGAAAACACATTGATTCTCCCACAAACCCTTTCAGCTGTAAACAGTCAATTCACAGCATATTAATTACAGTTACAGTCATTTATGAGCATTTAACATATTTAATTAATGTTATAGACATTTATGAGTGTTTTAAAGGCTTCAGATTTTTATTTTTGAATATCTGGGATATGTCAGCGATGAGCTACAACACTGATTCTGGTTAATAATTTTTTGTGCAGTGTCAAAAAAATATTCAGGTTTTTTAAGAAAAATTGTCAAAAAAAAACTAAACACTAAACTGCACTAAAAATTAATCTCTGTTAACATCATTTTCTACTTTCACTGAGTCCCAGTCAGTTCTGATCATAACCATCAAATATTTATTTTCAGGATTTTCTCCCTTTAAACCACAAAAACCACAGCAGTTACAGCAGAGAGTTTTTAAAAAAAAACAAAAAAACAACTGAAATCAGTGTTCAGCTGGACGTCATGGTGAAGAGAAACAGCAGCTCTGGTTCTGCTAAAACTGATGACCAACATGTTTAACTGAGGTGCTGCCACCTGCTGGCTGCTCAGCTGTTTTCCTCTGCTGTCTTTTAACAAACATCTTTAACTGGAGTTTTAGTCTAACACCGATCTGCTCTTCAGGTTATTTTGGACTCATTTAGACATCAGTTGAATTATTATTATTTTTTTTTTACCAGTTTTTGAGTAAATTTGAACAAAGGAAAAGTTCTGAACTGCTTTGGACTAGTTTAGTCATTTTTAACACTTTTTTTGTCACTTGATAGCAATTCCATTCTGTTTTATACAAGTTGTTGTTATTTTCAATCATGAATTATGGACGAATGTTGAATAACTTCAGGTGAATTCAGGCAGTGATTAAATCCAATCTGCTGATTGTTATTGAAGTGGTCCAGAGTAGGGATGGGAATTTTGACTAATTTCCCCACCGACTAGTCTCAAATTTTATTTGCGACTAGTCGACTCGTCTATAAAGCCAGAAAACGTGCAATTTAATACACATATTAAATTAACTTATAGTCATGTATGACTCGGTGGTTATGGACGTCCACCCGTCTGACGTTATGGCCACATATTCCCCCCTCAAACGCTCGTTGCATCTCCTCTTTCATTTTGCAATGGCTGATCTCAAGTAGAGACGTAATTGTTTTGCGAGTCGGCACCATGTATTCAGGCTCGATATACTGCATTAACTTTTCGAAGCCTTTGCCTTTCACAAAAGACAGCGGCAGCATATCACGGGCAGTCATTTCACAAATCAGTTGTGTAATCTTTGCTGTGCGGTGAGCATCACAGTGTCTGACTGGAACAAAAGGTCTCATGCTCGTCTGCCTTGCCCCACCACCATGCCCGCCAGGCCCGGCCTCGCCATCTTCACCCTGCAGGTCTACATCGAGGTGTCTACTATGGATGTGGTTTCTCATCGCTCCGGTAGAGTGGTTATAAGTGAGTTTCTGCTTACACAGCCAACAGGTGACCTAGTTGTCATCTGCTGCGTCAAAATACTGCCAAACGGTGCTTTACCACTTTACCTTTCCAAACTTTCTTCCCCAAACTGTGTGGCCCCGCCCCCTGCTACGTGTGAGGGGAGGGGAGGGAAGGAGGAGCAATTCTCTCCCTGGCTGCTCAGCCCGTTTACAAAGAAGCCGAGGCAGAGGCGTAAAGAACAAGGAGCATGATGCTTAATGCAGCGTTTAACCGACTAGTAAAATACTAAACGTTCAATAAATGGGTAGGTGGTTAAACGATTAAATGACTAGTCGCGCACATACCTAGTCCAGAGAAACCCCACAGTTGCTACCTTGGCATGGAAACTCTAGAAGTCCTGAATTTCTGGGCTCTTTGTGACGGTCGGCTGTGACTCTGGATGCTGGAGGGGGACAGACTCCTTCAGACTCTGACAGTTATTTCAGACAGGATTTATCTTCTGGAGTTTCCAGGAAGTGAATCACAATAAGTCTGGTGATGATCTGGATCTGACATCTGAAACTTGTCGGGTTTGAGGGTTGAGTCATTTTCTAACCACCTGAGTTCAACTTATTCTCCATCTTTGAGCCAGTTTGTCTGAAACTAAACTAGAATCTGACTCTTGTTGTTTTGGCTGCTGTGGTTTTATTTGACCACCAGGTGGAGCTGCAGACTTTCAGATGAAGAAGTGGAGAAACAACATTTACGCTATCAGTCAAAAGTTTGGACAAACCTTCTTATTTAATGTTATTTTTCTTTATTTTCATGTCTATTTACATTTTTTTATAATTCAAGTTTTTATTGAATTTTGTATTTTATGAACACATACAACGAGAAAACAAAACAAAACAACAAACAAACACAAAAACAAAAAACAAACAAAAAAACAGTCAGTGAGGTTAATAAGTCAAATCAAATCAAGCTGTAGACAGATACTTAGAAAAATTGTCCCATTGTTCCAGTGCAGCTTCATTCTTACATTGTAATCTTCCCAGCATCTTCTCACAAGCAACATTTTCAGTCATATTTTCTTTCCACATTTTAAGTGTTGGGGCATGGGGGTCCTTCCATAATTTCAAGATGAGGCGAGCACATGTCACCAAAGCTGTACATAACACTCGGAAAACATATTTGTTTAGCTGTGGTACCTCACTTCTGTCTCCCAGTAAACAGAGTCCAGATGATTTGGACAGATTGCCATGTACCCATCCCTGCATATAACTTAAGACATTGTCCCAAATTGGAGAAACAACAGGGCATTCCCACAGGGCATGAATCAAAGTACCTTGAGCTCTTTGGCATTTCCAACATAGATCATTTCCACTAATACCCATCTTATAGAGTCTGGATGGGGTATAATAGTATCTATTAAGAATTTTATACTGAATGAATTTACCCCTGGCTTCTCGGATGTACTGCCCATTATATAAAAGAATTAAGTCCCAAACATCATTATCTATTATACAATTTAAATCTCTTTCCCATGCTGCTTTAAGGCTTTTACTTGTGTTGTTTTTCGCCCATGGGCAAATATTGTACCATTTTGAAGCTTTGCACAACAGTGACGGTAAAAACAACAGTGACGGTAAAAGCAGAAATGTCTCTATCGGATTTTTCTCCCGTACTAGCTCAGTTTTTCCTTTTAAACAGTCTCTTATTTGTAAATACTTCCAAAGGTGGGCAGGCCCTCTAAATTAAATTTATTTTATAGATCATTAAATGACATTAATGCATTCCCATCCAACATGTCACCAACAGTTTTAATACCCTTTCATAGCCATTGAGCCCAATAAATGGTCTGTTTACCAATTTCAATTTTAGGGTTATGCCACAAGGGGGCATATTTCAAGAGATATGGATCAAGCTTATATTTTCTATGCACCTCCAGCCACACCATCCTAGAAAACTTTAAAATAGGATTTTCTATTTTTTTCCTTTATTTAACTTTTGAGATAAGAGATCGATTGGTATGAATGGAGAGGCGAGTTCTTGTTCTATTAAGATCCAATCGAGGTCGGCTCTCCCTGCCCAATGTTTAGCCAGTCCAGACATTTCAAAAGAAATACTATAATGTTCTACATTGGGCAGGGCCAGCCCCCCTTCTTTTTTTGGTTGGCAGAGCCGGCTCAGGTTAATACGTGGTTTTCCACCATTCCAAAGAAAATTTTTTATCATCTTATTGTAGTTCAGTAACATCAGTTGTGGAATACACACAGGTAACATTCCAGTATAATAATTAATAAGAGGGGCTATGACCATTTTTACTGTGTTTACTTTACCCCATAATGTTGAATTTAGTTTACTTCCTTTGTCTAAATTAACCTTAATTTTACTAAGCCATTTGCCCATAGTGTCAGCCATCATTAATATTTGGGTTCAATTCAATTCCAAGCTACCTCATTCCTTTATCCACCCACTTAAAATTGAAACCAGACATAAGATTATTACTGCAAGAGTGGGAAACTGGCATAGCCTCAGATTTATACCAATTAATTTTGTACCCAGACAATGTCGCATATTCATCAATAACCTCTAGTAGAGTTGTAACAGAATTGGGAGGATCTTTACTCAAAACCAAGATGTCATCTGCATACAAAAACAATTTATGTTCTCTTCCTCCCCCATACATACCTTTAATTCTCATATTTTCCCTTATCTGAATGGCCAGGGGCTCCACAAAGATAGTGAATAAAAGTGGGCTCAAACTACACCCTTGACGGGTTGATCTAGAAATATTGAAAAATGGAGATAGGACACCATTAGTAAAAACAGCCGCCTTTGGCCCATAATATAATGTTCTTATCCAACGGCAGAAGTTCTCACCTATGCCGAATTTCATCAGGGCAGTGATCAGAAAACACCATTAACCCTGTCGAAAGCTTTCTGGGCATCTAGAGCTATGGCCAGCACGGGATCTGGATTGTTTCTATTCAACCATAAAAGATGCAATAATCTGCTCATGTTATCTGAGGCTGATCTGCCCTTGATAAACCCAACTTGATCTTTATGAATAATTTGTGGCGGTATGGCTTCTAATATATGTCTATAGGTCCTGGTAAAATGATTTAAAAACTGTATTAATATCCAAGGTAGATGTAACTAGTTTATCATCCTTTTTAATTGCAGTAATAACATTTTGGTTATCTATTTTTTTTTAAAGTTGTCTTGCTAATAATTTCCCTGTTTTTCACCATTTTCATAGAAATTTGTTTTTAGCCGAAAAAGAGCATATTCTGCATTTCTATTGTATATTTCATGAAGATTACATTTAAGTTGACAAATCTCTTTAAATTTATTATCAAATTTTCCAGCTAATTGTCTTTCTAGTGTACTATGCGTTCCTCCAAAGTTTGGATCCTGTTCTTATTTTCTTTAACCATCCTACAACTATAGCCTAAACATTTTCCACGTACAAATGCTTTCAGAGCGTCCCACACAGTGGCGAGTCTATCAGTTGAACCAACATTCTCTTGCAGGAAATTTTTTGATATCAACTTGTAGTGCTGAGACAAATTGCTCATCCTGCAAAATGCTTGAGTTAAGTCGCCATCTACCTGTACTTGTTTTGTCCACCTGTAAATTAATGCACAATTCCACAGGAGCGTGATCAGTTAGGGCAATAACACCGACGTCACAAATTTAGGCTGGACTCGTGCAGAGGAACACACCACCGAGGCAGGTACGGACGTTATAAGGATTTAATGTGGACAACGTAATAGGGAGGCAGGTGGGTCTGAGGTGAGAGGGAGTGAACCTGGAGATGAGTTCGGTTCCGAGGATGGTGAGCCGGGGATCGGCGGCCGTCTTTGGTCCGGTGGAGGGGGATGAGTGTGGCGGCTGATGGTATTTGGATCCCTGGCGGCAACGGAGTTCGATTGGGGCGGAGATCCGGGAGGATTGGTGCTGGCAGGACGGAACGGGCAGATACAGATGATCCAGCCAGAGAGGAACAATAAACCAGCTGAACGGAGATGGAGGCTTTCCAGGGGGTTTCACGGTGTCTGGAGGAAACAGGCAGAGCTCGGCAGGCAGGAATCAGGACAGCCAGTTCTGAAGCAGGCAGAAGAAAAAAATATGTTAGGCAGGGTTTCACAGAGCATTAAGCAAACTGTGCGGCAAGAAAGCAACTGACGAGTAGTCGAGTATAACAATCTGGCAAGGAATGGGAGTCTTTTGTACGGAGGCAGATGATTAATGGAATGTGCGACAGCTGTCACGACTCCTGCGAGGTCGCTTGATTGCCTGAGTGACTGCAGCTGGGCTTGTTGCTCTGCTCGGCTCACTGCTGGAGAGAGAGAGAGAGAGAGAGAGAGAGAGAGAGAGAGAGAGAGAGAGAGAGAGAGAGAGAGAGAGGGAAAACAGAAACAGAGGAGACGGAGGATGAGAGGAAAAAGTGGGGAAAAGGTATTTGGATGCCAGATAGGAAACAGGGAGAGGAGAGGGTTCTGACAACCAGTTTTGAAATTCATCACCAAATCAACAGATGAATTGGAGATCAAGAAATAATCTATTTGAGAGTAGGTTTTTTGGGCATGAGAATAAAAGGTGTATTCCCTTTCCAAGGGGTTTACAAGTCTCCAGATATCTACCAATCCAATCTCCTCTTTCAGAGAGTTTAATGCCAATCCTGTTTTAGAGGCTGAGGTTGCACTGGTGGTGCTCCTATCTATATATTCATCTAACACATTATTAAAATCTCCCCCTAACAAAATATGACCTTCTATGCTTCCCAACATTTTATTAATCTTGGATATAAAATTAGGTTCATCCCTGTTCGGGGCATAAATATTGCACAAAACAACTTTAACTCCATTGATAAGTGCCTGAAGACATAAAAATAGTCCCTCTTCTTCCTTAAGTTGTTTTAACAAAACAAAATTCATTTTTTAATAAGTATCGCAACACCACGTTTTTTTAACTTGACAATGAATTATGAAACACTTTAACAACCCACTCCCTTTTTAGTTTTAAAGCTTCATTTTCATCATCAAAGTGTGTTTTTTTGAAGATAAGCAACATCGGTGTTATGAGACCTTCAGTTCCTTGTGAAAGTATTCGGCCCCCTTGAACTTTTCAACCTTTCGCCACATTTCAGGCTTCAAACATAAAGATATCAAATTTTAATTTTTTGTCAAGAATCAACAACAATTGGGACACAATCGTGAAGTGGAATGAAATTTATTGGATATTTTAAAATTTTTTAACAAATAAAAAACTGAAAAGTGGGGTGTGCAATATTATTGGGCCCCTTTACTTTCAGTGCAGCAAACTCACTCCAGAAGTTCAGTGAGGATCTCTGAATGATCCAATGTTGTCCTAAATGACTGATGATGATAAATAGAATCCACCTGTGTGTAATCAAGTCTCCGTATAAATGCACCTGCTCTGTGATAGTCTCAGGGTTCTGTTTAAAGTGCAGAGAGCATCATGAAGACCAAGAAACACACCAGGCAGGTCCCAGATACTGTTGTGGAGAAGTTTAAAGCCGGATTTGGATACAAAAAGATTTCCCAAGCTTTAAACATCTCAGGGAGCACTGTGCAAGCATCATATTGAAATGGAAGGAGTATCAGACCACTGCAAATCTACCAAGACCCGGCCGTCCCTCTAAACTTTCACCTTCAACAAGGAGAAGACTGATCAGAGATGCAGCCAAGAGGCCCATGATCACTCTGGATGAACTGCAGAGATCTACAGCTGAGGTGGGAGAGTCTGTCCATAGGACAACAATCAGTCGTACACTGCACAAATCTGGCCTTTATGGAAGAGTGGCAAGAAGAAAGCCATTTCTCAAAGATATCCATAAAAAGTCTGGTTTGAAGTTTGCCACAAGCCACCTGGGAGACACACCAAACATGTGGAAGAAGGTGCTCTGGTCAGATGAAACCAAAATCCAACTTTTTGGCCACAATGCAAAACCATATGTTTGGCGTAAAAGCAACACAGCTCATCACCCTGAACACACCATCCCCACTGTCAAACATGGTGGTGGCAGCCTCATGGTTTGGGCCTGCTTTTCTTCAGCAGGGACAGGGAAGATGGTTAAAACTGATGGGAAGATGAATGGAGCCAAATACAGGAGCATTCTGGAAGAAAACCTGTTGGAGTCTGCAAAAGACCTGAGACTGGGACAGAGATTTATCTTCCAACAGGACAATGATCCAAAACATAAAGCCAAATCTACAATGGAATGGTTCACAAATAAACGTATCCAGGTGTTAGAATGGCCAAGTCAAAGTCCAGACCTGAATCCAATCCAGAATCTGTGGGCAGAGCTGAAGACTGCTGTTCACAAACGCTCTCCATCCAACCTCACTGAGCTCCAGCTGTTTTGCAAGGAAGAATGGGCAAGAATTTCAGTCTCTCGATGTGCAAAACTGATAGAGACATACCCCAAGCGACTTGCAGCTGTAATTGCAGCAAAAGGTGGCGCTACAAAGTATTAATGCAAGGGGGCCCAATAATATTGCACGTCCCACTTTTCAGGTTTTTATTTGTTAAAAAAGTTTAAAATATCCAATAAATTTCTTTCCACTTCACGATTGTGTCCCACTTGTTGATTCTTGACAAAAAATTACAATTTTACATCTTTATGTTTGAAGCCTGAAATGTGGCGAAAGGTTGAAAAGTTCAAGGGGGCCGAATACTTTCACAAGGAACTGTATGTGTTTATATACGTGTACATGTGTATATATGTAATTTATATTACAACATCTCTATTTCTGTGTCTTTATGATGCAAGAGCTAATCGCATTACTGCCAAACGTGTACATATACGTGTAAAGGTGTGAGGCATTTGTTTCACTGTTATGTTTGTATTTTAAAACGTGAGAAAACAATAAAAGAGATATCCAAAAAAAGAAGAAAAAGAAATGTATCATATGCTTCGTCAACATCTTCCACATAGACTTCCCCAGTCGTGGCTCATGAGATCTGATTTAAATGAGTTAAATGCGTGCTCAGTTGTATGTCTTATTGTTTTGTACTCTACAGCTCGTATCTTTTCACTACTGTGGCTCTGTGTAACTGCAAACACTGGCAGATGATCAGTTGTATCATTTATAATCAATCTACTCTTGACTTCTTTGTTAATTACATTTGTAAAAATGTTGTCTATTAATGTAGCACTCTGTGTTGTGATTCTAGATGGACGTGTTATAGAGGGGTATAGACCTAAACTGTACAGTGAATTTATGAATTCAGATGTGTTTCTTTGGTTCTGTGGATTTAAGAGATCAATATTAAAGTCCCCACAGACAAATAACATTTTCTTATTATTTACTCTGTCATACATACTAACCAGCTGATCCCTAAATGTGTCAATGTATGACCCTGGAGTTCTGTATACACTGCTAATTATTATATTTTTACCTTTTTCTATTTCCACTGTTACACATTCCATAATATTATCTACAACCAATGACATACTTTCCATATTTTTACATCTCCAGTTTTTGTTAATGTACAGAGCAACTCCACCACCTTTTTTCCTATTGACAGAAAACATTTCATATCCTTCTATACCAGCAGTAGCTGTTTGCTCCGGGCTAAGCCAGGTCTCCAAAATAGCAATTGCCATAAATTGTTTGTTTAACTGTCTTAGGCAGTATTTAATTTTGAAAGGTTTGATTTCCGACTTCGACTATTGAAATGTGTAATTAATATTCTTCCTGTTATTATATTACTGTTAAACTGTTCTTCAGCATAATATTCACAGTTGTTCTGTGTGTTGTTGTAAAAATTATTCTTAGGGTCAAAATCATTCTCCTTGTCATGTTCTTTATATTCAGTAAATTGAGAAGTCTTTCGTCCAAGAGATTCAAATTCTGTTTGGGGTAGGAGGTTATCACAGACTCCAGCTTGAGGTCTGTTGCAGGTGTTAACCCTTGAAGCTGCAGTCAATTCCAGCCATTTTCAGTACAAAAAAATCGCTAATATTCTATTTGTAAATAAAAATATGACGAGAAATACAGGGAACATTGGACGCGCATCGCGACGTGCATTTCCTTGAAAACGACCGATTCGTGGATTTTATACCGACTTCAGGACATGTTTTGGACAAAATAGTTTACTGGCTTGTGTCGTCTGGATGTAAAAGGTTGGATTATGGCCGTTTTTGTGGAATATTTTCATCTGTGTGTAATAATGAACCCGGAAATGTGAGTCACGCTGTGTATGTTGAAGCCGTGTATAGAGAAAGGATGGATGTGTAGGAAATATGGATTATGAAGCACTCGTTATGAAATGGGGCACCACTCTGTAGAGAAATAAAATAACTGATAATGGATTAATTCAGTTAAACAGTCTAATATCTGAATGTCGGAATTCTAAGAAACATTGATCCAGTCTGTACACACAGAAATGCCAAAGATGGTAATTTTGGTCTAAATGAAAGAAATTTATTGACTAAAACTAATAACAAAACAGTGATTAATACAGTAATAAGTATAATGGGTGTTGTGTGTGAGGTAATAGGTGTGTGTGTGTGTGTGTGTGTGTGTAGGTGATAATAGGTGTGTGTGTGTGTGTGTAGGTGATAATAGGTGTGTGTGTGTGTGTGTGTTAATTATTCAGATTTGCATTTCTAACTAGGATTATGGACTGAGTAATCAGACCGCTGAAGGTATGACGAGATGATTAATAATTTGGAAAATGAACGACTGATGAATGACTAAACGGAGTTATTAAAAGGAAGATTTTGGAAGCTATTTAAGGAAGATTTCAAGCTATTTTAAGACGTCAACCCAATAATTCAGATCACACCAATGCGTTTGCTGGCTTACTTTGTTGGAGAATGGTTGCTCAGAGTTCGGCTGGGACAAAATTGCCTTGAACGGACCTTAACTTCAACTTCTTAGTGGATTCCCGAGTCGTGAAGTCTGTCGCTATGGTAACGTCTTGGCGTCCTGCCGTCTTGTAGCTGTTGAGCGCCGTTAGGCTTCGTTCGGGCCAGCTTCGGTCGGTCTCAGCAGATGGTGGAGAGAACGCAGGAGCCGTTCGTCCTTTTCTGGGGTTGACTTGACCGAAAGATAGCTTGATAAACAAAAACAAAACTGCAGGCTCTTGGTCTGTCTCGGTTGGTTTGGCTGGAGAACAGATGAATAAAAGAGCCGCTAAAAAAAAACTGTCGGAGCCGTGAAAGGGGATCAAATTAGTTCTTGATCAAAAATTGCCGGTAAACAAAATTGCTGTTTGTTGAGGTAGTGAACGAAGATATCTATTCTTTGATTAAAGAAAAAATGATTAAGAAATCGCAGCTATCAGAGGCCTGCTCTGGTGCTGAAGGTGCCAAGAAAACAAAAGAATCGCTCGACGTAGTTTCTGGAAGCGAGTTAGGAAAGAAGAGCATAAGAGGAAGAGAAAGCGTAAAATGGCTGGTTTTAAGGGATTTCTCCAAACGGAGGCGGGGAAGCTGACGGCTTGTATTCAAATCTGCTGCTATGTAATGTCTGGATCTATTGGTGTGATGTGTTTTAATATTACTGTAATCAAGCATCATAATAAAGGTAAATGTGTCAAGAATGGTGGAGGAGGAACCCAGGCGCAGAAACCAACAGGCAGGTAACAGGAGTAAGTGGTGAAAATTTGGTTTATTTAACTAAAATCCAGAGTTCAGTAGAAGATCAACACACAAGGGAAACGTACTCACTACAATGATAGTCCCCTCCAAAAGGGAAGGAAACAGCTTCGGCAAGTCCAAAAACTCAGAGTCTTTAAAAGGAGTCAAGTCCACAAAAGAAAAACCAATTACGTCCATAAACAGCTGAATCCAAGGGGGACAAATCCTCAAACGTCCAAAGTTGGGGAAACCGGAAGGAGTGAGGGGAAAGCCATGTCCTGGAAGGTCTGAACTGTGATGCTCCCACACACAAAGAGGGGAGCAGGGGATATTTAAACTAAAAGGGGAAGGCAGGTGAATAAAGTTGAGCTGATTGCTCCTCAGCTGAGTCTAATGGCAATAATTAGTCCTGCAGCAAGCAATCAGCTGGGAGCGAGAGAGAGAGAAAGGGAAACAAAAACCAGGCAGGAGCTGCAACAGCATCCTGACAGAAACCAGAAACAAAACCAAGTCAGGAGCCGGACGGCTTCCTGACAAAATGTCTGTGTTTCAGTTGCATGATCTCTGATGTTGAGCCATGCAGCACATTCATGATACAGAGAAAACATGCAATGTCATGAGTAAATTTGCCTGTTAAAATTTAGTGTGAAATCATCATAAAATCTGCTCCAGTTTCTCATGAAAAGCACCTTCATAGTCAGGTCTTCATCTTACTCTGGTAATACCTTAAGATGACATGTTGTGAGTTTGCATTTAACTCATTGGCTGCCAGCCGTTTTCAGAGCAAAGAGCCCCTACTGCCAGAGTTTTTAAGAATTTTGACAGATTTTTCAAGACCTACAGAATATCAAGTTTTTAGACTACATAAACATTGAAACTATCAAAAGAAAGTGTAGATTCTCTTCTTTCATTAGGAAAAAAAGTTTGTTTCTAGCATTTTCGGTTCTAAAGTTATCGGCAGCAGAACATAGGGTAGTTTCAGCAAAAACACCTGTTTTTGACCAAAAAACAGAGATAACAAGCTTTTTTTGCAGAGAGGCACATCAATCACTTTGATGCCAATATTTTTTGGTTTAGTGACATCCCACACAACTGAACAGTTGTTTACTTATATGAAACAACAAAAACAACTCGGAAAAAGCATTTTGAGGTCAACTTTTTAACCTTTTGTTAGCTAAATCATTTATTTACAAACAAACAACACAAGTCAACATTTTGGTTCAAAACAATACATCTTACAAAATTTAAACTAAATATTTTTAGGTGTGTGTGTGTGTGTGTGTGTGTCTGTGTGTCTGTGTGTGCTCGCTCTAAACTCATCTGACTCGGCTTCGTCAGATGAGCTCAAGAGAGCGGTGGTGGAGAAACAGAAACAGAAACCTAGCGCGGCTTTGATCGCCAGCGGCTGTTGGCAACGGCACTTTTTGCTGTCGCCCCTCCATGGTCACTGTCTTTGTCATTCTTTTGGCCCACCGCAACACTCTCACGTTCCAAAACTCCAGGATTTTCACCGACAAGCTCCGACAGACTGTCCTGCAGCCCCCCCAGTCAAAAAACACGATTGACGTCTATAGACGTCATTGGCAGCGAACGTTCGGATTTCAGTTGACGTCTATAGACGTCAATGGCAGCGAATGAGTTAAGAACCATTAGATTTAATGCACACAATCAACTTAACTTTTTACCACTATGCAGAATCAGTGGCTTATAATAATTTCATTAGGCTTCTCTTTAAATGCAGTATAGCGTTTTATTAAGCAAAATTAGCAGGGGCACAGCATCAATTCATGATTAAACAATTAATTATTCCTGATTATTAAAAATTAAACTAAAATAACTAAATTGAGCGTACCTGTCAATCTTCTCTAATTAGTAAATTTAGGAGAGAGAGCGAACAGCGTGGCCACCGCTGTATCACCCAGTCTTGACTTGCGTCTGGGAGAAGCCCTCAGTTGTCCAGTAGACTCGGTGCGATGTCTTCTTTGCGGACAAAAGGATTTCTTCCCTCGGCAGGGGGAGCGGAGGAATCCCGTAAGCCAATCGTGGTCTGGCAGTTACCTCTGGAATCGGCTGGAACGTTAGTGCTTACGCCCCAGCTGTCTTCTCTGTTGGATGGTGGTTTTGGAGAACCCTCGTCTGTTCAGGCTGTAGTGGGTCACTGGATCTCCCAGCCCCGGGGAGAGGAACAGCCCAGTGCTGTTGCCTCCTTTGCCTCTCTGGATGTAGTCGGTTCTTCCCTCTGTTGGTTTCGTCTGGATAACAGCAAACCTCTCAGGACTCTCCGTCTGGCAGAGTGTGGTCCTCACTTGTTGAACAAAGTCAGAAAAAGACTTTGCTTCAAACGATGTCCTCAGCGATCTCTGGAGCCTAAGTCCTGTGTTGTCTTCCCGTCTCTAGGGCAATAGATGCGGTGAAGAGTCTTCAGAACTCTGGCCAAGTTCCCCTTTGCAGTTCTTCTTGCACCTCCGGCGAACGTCTCCCTCCTAATGTCTCTGCGCTCTGGGTTTTATACCCTAGCTCGACTTCAGCTTAGCACATACACATTTTACACACAATTCTAACTAGTAGGTACGCCCAGTTGATTAACTCATAAGCTTAAGACACAACCTTCTTCCTATTACACATACATCATTGTCTAACAATCTTTTCTGTTAACACATCCACTTGTTACACACACTTCAGTTGTCATGACAATGTAGGCCTCAGCCCATCCTGTCATCCTGTGGAAACTCCAAGTTCCTCATTTCTGAAGAGACTTCTGCTTTTCCCATCCTGTGTAAACTCAAAACTGTCACTTAATATCACAGCTTAAAGACGCAATCAGTTACATTGAATCACTCCTTAACTCTTACTCCATATTGTTAAACACATAATAATCATTTTAATCATCATCATTTTTAATAAATCAACACTCTAGAATATATGTATTTCAGCAAGCATGATCATGTGGTTAACTTATAATGTTTCTTCATTTAATCTTTCTATTCATCTGCTTAAACCCGTTGTTACCTCAAGGCCTGAGTGCTTTACTAAGACCTCAACTTCTGTATCTCACTTGACAACATGTACAAGCTAACTTTATCAGTGTCACAGTTGTAGAGCTGGAGACTGTTTGATGGTGATGAGATGTTAACGGACATATCTGCTGCATGTATTGTAGGTCTGAGGGAATAAATAAGAGGACAGGTAAGGAGATAGGAAGTGCAGACAAATTCTCCAAAATTGTCAAAATAATTCTCATTCACAGTTAATTTGTTTATCTTAGATCGCCAATACATGTTAGAAAGAGGATTCATAAACTAAACTCATCTACAAATTCCAAGACAGAACAGAAGCAGCAACAAAGCAACTGAGAGAAACTACAAACATGGAGGCAGCAGCTGACATTACAACAGCTACTGTAACAGGTGATTTGGATGGAACTACATCAGTCTCTCATGTTGCCGACAGAATCAATGAATCAGTTCAATACGACAGAAAACATTTCTGACTAAAACTAAATGTATAAAAATGTGTAAAAACACAGTGAGCCAGCTGAAGTTAATTTGCAGTGGAGGCTGCTCATGTGTCCCAGCAGCAGGACTGTGTGGGATTTTTACGTGATGCAATACAAACAAAGGAGCCTGTGTGACTCCATTACTGTAAACTGAGAGGCAGGTACACCTGGACAGGTCACCACTCCATCAGAGGTCTGACAGCGCTGGACAACATTCATTCACTTCATCAGTCCATTGCATGTGACAGGATTCAAATGATCTGTCACATTAGATGGATGTTAATTCAAATGAAGCAATGTCACTCAGACTGTGTTCACACAGAGAAGTTTGGTGACAGCTCATTAATCAATAATAGATCATTTTAAGATCAATAATGTCTCTATAAACACAGAGTTCTGGTCAGTAAAAATTCTGAGGTGGATTAGAGGAGATGTCATCCTTCTTGTTTATCTGTTTCCCCCCGTAGACAGTACACAAAAGAAATCATCCACCTCTTTGAAATGTCACTTAAAAGTCACATGGTCAAATAAAGTTTCACTTCACAGTAATTATTTTACTTGTAATTTGAACAGTAGATTTTTTCCTCATGTTAACTAACAAAAACGAAGACTGACTTGATTGAACATATGTCTTTTATAAAGGAATTACTGAAGTTGTGGTGATGTAAAAAGTTGTCCATTCATTATGTATACACCCCTTTATCCTCTGTAGGGTGGCAGGGATGGGGTCAATTCCATCTGGTTTCACCTTTACAGGTCACCAGAAAGCAAGTCTGAATGAATGAGAAGCTGCTGGAACAGCTGTCAGTGTCCACATTGTTTTACATCAACATGAGCTGAGAGAATACATGAAGAAGGAAGTTCTTCCTCTGGAAGCAGAAACTGAAAGCTCCACTCAAGTTTGCTGCTGATCACATGGACAAAGAAACTGCCTTCTGGAGGAAAGTTCTATGGAACTTCTATCAGATGGATAAAAAACAGAGCAGAAATATGTTTGGAGGAGAGGAGGTGAGGCCTTAAACCCCAAGAACACCAAACCTACAATCAAGCATGGTGGTGGCAGTATCATGCTCTGGGGCTTTCTAGAAGTGGTAAATGATGTGTATTTATATGGCGCTTTACTATATCTGAAAGATACCCAAAGCGCTTTACAAGATACATCACATTCACACATTCACACACTGATGGTGGAAGCTGCCATGCAAGGCGCTAACCATGACCCACCAGGAGCAATTAGGGGTTTGGTGTCTTGCTCGACATGAGCTCTCCGGGCCAAGGATCGAACCAGCAACCCTCTGGTTGCAAGACGGCCACACTACCCACTGAGCCATGCCACCCCAGTTCAGTGCTTCTGAACTGGTTTCAGACTGTATGTTGGACTGGTTCTGGACTTTCTTGGAACCGGTTTACAGTTGGTTTCGGGCTTGGTTCTCTTGAGTTTGGATGTGATTTAAAGTTTGAATAGGATTTATATCCCACTGGACCTGGTTCTGGCTGAGGAGTGGTTTCAGATGGTCTTAGACTTTTTAGGAGTCATTTAGGTTTGTTTGTGGTCCCGATATTGTACTGGTTTTTGACTTTTATAGGCCTGGTTTCAGACTGTATTGAGACTGGTCCTGTTCATTTGTTAGACTGGTTTAGGTTTGATTTTGGTCCCAGTTTCAAATTTTTTTAGGACTGCTTCAGGACTGTTCACAGACTGTCTCGGGCAGGACTTCTTTTAACCCAAAACATACCATTGAGCATGGTGGTGGCAGTATTATGCTCCGTGGAACTGGAGCTTTATACAAAGTAAACGGAATAATGACGAAGGAGAATTACCTCCACATTCTTCAGGAAAACCTAAAACCATCAGCAGAAGGTTGATCTTGGACACAGTTGGATGTTTCAGTCAGACAATGAGTCCAGACACACATCAGATGTGGTAAAGAAATGGTTCAATCAGGCTAGAATGAAGGTTCTAGATTGGTCTTCCCAAAGTCCTGACTTAAACCCATCAAGAACCTTTGGACTGATGAAGAAACAAGTCTCAGTCAGAAAGACAACAAATTTAGTTTAACTGCACCCATGCTGTTGAGATGAGTGGTCATCAAAGATTACAATTTCTGTAGGTGCATTGTTGTCCAACAGATTCAGTCACATTTCCAAAAGACCTTTAATAAATCAATGAATGAACCAAAGTACTTGATAATTTTTGTGTGACAAAGATTCATGTATTTCAATAATTCCATCAGAGAAAATTTGGAGATACAGGGGTCTTTGGATACTCTAGACTGCCACAATGATCTTCACAAATGCATGCAAAGACCATACCATTTTTATACTGATTTTCTACATGTACCTGAAGTGGCTTTATTTTTGTATGTTTAGCCCTGATGCTTTTGGGATGTTGTTCTTCCAACACACTAGTTTTCCTGCTTTGTGCAGAAACAGCAGAGGTAACACCAGAGTGCTGGGCAGGTTAATCCAGGTAGCACATGTCCTCATCACACAATCACTACCTGCTCCTGACACATACATTACAGACCGAACCAGACCCCAAGAAAACCTGACCACCAGCAGTCCCAGTATGACCATAATGGTGTAGAATGCCCTCTGCTTTGATTGGTCGACCTTTGCCCTGCCCCTACCCTGTTCTCCTGGACCTGGACGAATCAGAACACGGAGAACAGAAAGACTGCAGAAGGAGATGATGGTTAAAGACAGTATCATGAGGCTGAAATCTGAGATGATGAAGAAGTTCTCTACTATCCCCATACTTGTCCCTGCAAAGCAAAGCAGCCAGACACAGCCGATGATGATGTTTCTGATTCTGATCCCTCTCTCGTTCTTCAGGCTCAGGTAGGTGATGGGATGGACCACAGCCAGGAAACGCTCAACACAGGTCAGGAGGTGGAAGAACACCTGTCCAAACCAGGTGAGATTAAAAAATAACACCCCGACTGTCAACACAGTTACATGACAACTGTAGACACCAGAACACCAGAGGATTCCCCCAAAGACACCAGCCAGCTCCATGGTGACCATGTGGTAGGTGAAGACATCAGAGTGACTCATCGCTGCTGCTGCTGAGGAGGTGGAGGGCTTTTTCCTCCACTGTTGGAGACCATGGTAGAGGATGAAGATGCAGAGAGGGAGGAGGAGGAGGATGTTGGTGATGATGTAGGAGCTGAAGATGAAGGATCCCGGTCCAAACATAAAGCACTCTACACCTAACAGGAGGCTAGAGATGTTGGAAGAATTGTTCTGATGAAGAGTGGAATCATTGGAGGATTTAGAAGCATTTAACGACATGTCTGGAAGAGAAAAAGCTAAATTACATCTATAAATAAGAACTGTCTTTTTTTTTAGAGGAGACATCCATTAGTCAGTTCAGCTGTGCCCTGTTGATGTTGTTCTTCTTTCTGTTGAGGTTCTGAAAATATATCACCCGAATGCTATGAACATCTCAATGTCCTCTGACACAAATGCATGTTTTTGGCTTAACTTCCTCCAAAGGGGGAAAAAAAAGAGAACAGCTTGGCATTGATCTTTCAGTTCCAACAGCTTCTAATGAAATTATGTCCATCCAACAAACTACACTGAGTTGGAGGAGTTAGGTTTTCCTCCACAGTCAAAGATGCTTTGTAATTACAACTAATTACAGCCTCGTAGCATCAAAACAAATATAAAAGTTGATTATTCATAGTAGATCGTTCCAACAAGTATTTCCATAAAATTTTACCATTTTGGGGGTTTTTGTCTGTTGGGAATTTAATTACTATGATCATGAACATGAATTCACAAGTTATTAAATTACTTAAAAACAAAAGTTGCTCCAGTGTTCCATAGGTACAGGAGGAGACTTGAAGTCCATAAGTCAACATAAAGACCCACAAAATTATCAGTCCAGTTTCATTAAGTTACCTCTAGTTGTAAAATATACGAGTGCAATCATTTAATAGTTTAATTACACACAGTATTAAGTTGATGAAAAATTATTATGTCAGCTACTAAAACATTGTTTCATCTTAATCAGTAAATTAGTATAATTTCTATCTTGCAGAAATGCATTTAAATAAGTGGTGAGAATGGATCCCTTGAATTATTATTTAGAGTTCCTGAGCTGTAACAAAAATAAGACTGCTGACATCCAATGAGTGATTTACAGAAATATAGCATTTAGCAGCTAAGAGTTACAGTGGCTGTGAGTGTTTGACTTAGATTTAATAAATGGACAGAAAAACAACTTTTATTCTTGGTATTTGGTGACCGTAAATTACAAAATGGTTTGTAATTCTGCAAGTGAAGTAATTTTTTGTTTATTAAATTTCATGCTAATTTTCTGTGTTGCCTCTAAAAGTGGCCAACATCAATAAATGTAGTTTGAAGTCTGAAGTTATGAAAACTGACTGTAATAACAAACTAAAGTGATTTATTATTATCGATGTTTTTATTCACTTCAGAGCTTGTGCCTTCACACCTGATGGGAGAACTTCCAGCAAATAAATGACATCTTCAACCAAAAGCCCTAAATCAAGGAACAAATTCGACATAAAACAAATGAAAACTATGAAATTCAGGTATGATATTACCTAACCTTGAGTTTAAACATACAGACCAACTGCAGCTTTGCAAAGACAACACATTACATCATCCCATCATTCCCGTCTGTTAAGTCACCACATCTTTAAAATGCTAAACCTCTGACTTTCAACGCGTTTTCTGTCAGATATTTGAATAACTCAGAGTAATCCTGAGTTCTCCTCCAGAACCACACAAGATATAAAACAACTGTTTGTAACGTACAAATCTTTATGGCTGAACTGATCCTCAAAGCAGCCCAACTAAGTTCCTGTGTATTTCAGTCATCCACGCTATTGTGGATTAAAGGTTAAAAGATGAAAAGAACACCAACCTTGACAGTGATTGTTTGCCTCTCTTCTCTGTGGACTTGATCTAAATATTCTGTACTGGCTGTATATTGCAGCCTCACTCCCCTCTCCCAGTTGGATTCAAATATACTTCATTTGCATTTTAAAAAAAAACACTGCGACTGTGACAAACCGACTGTCAAATGAAGAGTAACTTGATAAATCAACAAGTGTCACATATGTGAACAAATTCACACAGAACCATAGGCGTCAGTTTAGGGGGGACGGTGGGGATGCGTCCCCCCCACTTTTTGTCAGGGCTCATTTTGTCTCCAACACATTCAAATTCTTCACATGTAAGCCGTTGTAACCCCAGTTATTTTCGGCAGTATAGAAAATTCCGACGCTCATGAACGCACCATCCGCACTCGGCCGAGAGTTGCACAGACATGCAGCACACCTTCGTGAGGTTAAAAAAAACAAACAAAAAAAACGTGCAGATGCTAAATTTGCGCCTGTGCCAAGTGGAAGCTCCGACCAGAGGCGTGCAGGGGCTAAATTTTGGCCCGGGAGAATTAGTACTATAACAGCCCACAGACCTCTCTGTCTGCATGTACCGATAGCGCAACAGGTTGAGCCTCCGCCTTTGGTGCGGTGGTTGTGAGTTTGAGCCCAGCTTGTAGCATTTTGCCGCCGTTCTTCGACATTTTCTCAAAGTGCTGTGGTCTCCATCCCCCCCACTTTTTTTTTTTTTTATAAATATTTTCATTTAATTTTAGAAACACACGTACAAACATAAGAACATAAAGAACATTTCCCTCACAAACATCAAGGTACTAGGATGAAATACAGACATGTACAAACATGCAGATGGCATACAACATAGGCGCAGAAGGCATTGTGCAGAATAGTAACTCAAGGGGCATCACATACATCAATCAGGTAGTGGCGAGCTAAAGGTGGATGTGCTCAGATATTTCAGTCCATGCTAGTCCATATAGACCCCCCCGCAGAGCCTGGGCCCCATCCTCGCCAATATAGTCCAGAAAAGGCTTCCACATATTGAAGAACTTAAATGGATTGTCTTTCAGCCAGAAGCTTATTGCTTCAAGAGGGACAAGTTCTATAATGTTCCTGATCCAAAGTGAGGTAGTTGGGACAGTGTCCAATATCCAGTGGAGAAGAATACATCTCCTGGCACCAAACAAAAACACCTGAAGCAGCTTCAATGAGGGAGGGGTTAGATTCACTGCAGTAAGCTGAACACCCAAAATACAGGAGATAGGTTTTAGGGATAGTTTCTTCTTGAAAATAATGTCAATTTCTTTACATACACGACACCAGAAGTCAGTTACAAGGTGACAGTCGAAAATACAATGAAAATATGAGCCTTCATTAATTTGACATTTGTTACAGTATTTTGAAAGCAAATGATTAAACTTGTTACGTCTCACTGGGGTAATTTGAAGCCGATGTATGATTCTGAATTGTAATTCCCTGGCTTTATTTGTCGATAGGCAACCTGAGGAGCTCTGCCAAACCCCACTCCACTCGTCGTCAGAGATAGTAGCCCCAAAATCAGCCTCCCAGAGGGCTTTCGCACGAGCAGTGTAGATAGTGCTCGGGATTAACAGGGCCCTATAGAACTTAGTAATGAGTTTCTCAGAGTCGGAATTTTTCAATATATCCTCAATTGTTGAGAGGGAGAAACCATTAGGATATAATTTAATGACAGAGGTGACAAAGCTGCGCACTTGCAAATATCTAAAAAATTGATTCTGCTGAAGATTATATTTCTCCTTAAGCTGATCAAATGACATCATGAAGCCATTCACCACAAGATCACCTACAGTCTTAATACCCCTAGTGGCCCAGAGGGAGAAAGAGTGATCCTCTAAACCAGGAGGGAAATCAGGGTTTGAGCGAATAGGAGTAAGGAGAGAGAGGAAACCCTCTTGATTTTCAAATTTCCTTGCCAGTCTCCAGATTTTAAGGGTGTTTTGTAGAATTAAGTTTTTTTTAACATTAAGGCTAACCCATTTCTTAGAAATATGTAAGAGATTACAGAGAGGAACAGGGGTCACTGGGTGAGCCTCCAATAATAGCCAGGTTGAGTCTGGGTCCTCTTTGAACCAATGCCAAAGATAAATGCACAAACATGCAACTTGGTAGCGTTTAATGTCTGGAACCCCAAGACCCTCCTCCTCCAGAGGTCGTTGCAAAACTGCAAGTTTTAATCTGGCCCGCTTATTTTTCCAAAGAAAAGATGAAAGAGAACTGTTAAGAACAGAGAGTGATTTGCGTGTTAAGAGAGCAGGGATCATTTGGAGCGGGTACAGCAAACGTGGAAGTATAGTCATCTTAAACAGATTTACTCTACCCAGAAGGGAGAGAGGCAGGGCTGTCCATCGAGCAAGGTCTTCTTTAATCTTGCGAATCAGGGGTACAAAATTTGCTTTGTAAAGGCCATAAATTGATGGGGTAATTTTTATGCCTAGATAGACAAATCCAGATGGGGACCAGCGAAAAGGGGCAGAGCAAGTGGGAGACCAGGGCAGGTCAGGGGTCAAGGGCATCGCCTCAGATTTAGAATAATTAATTTTATAGCCTGAAAATTGACTAAAGTCACTAATTATTTCCACTACCCTAGCTATAGAAGTCTCTGGGCTACTGAGGAACAACAAGACATCATCACAATACAAGGAGATTTTATGGTTTACAGGACCGACCTCTATACCTGCCACTAAACGGTCATTCCTAATGGCCTCCGCTAGGGGCTCAATAGCAAGGGCAAAAAGCAGTGGTGAGACAGGGCAGCCCTGTCTGCACCCACGCCTCACAGTGAAAGCAGGAGACTTCAGACCATTTGTGATGACTGAAGCTTGCGGGGCAGCATAAAGAAGAGATATCCACTTAATAAAACTATCACCTAAGTTGAATTTAGAAAGGGCCTCCAGTAAATAAGGCCATTCAATCCTATCAAAGGCCTTCTCTGCATCCAGAGAAATCACAAGAGATTTGACCTTTGACCCTGAACTGTGCTGTATAAGATTCAACAGTCTCCTCATATTGTTGCTACTATTGCGACCCGATATAAAACCAGTCTGGTCCACAGAGATGATATCAGGAAGGACACCTTCAAGTCTCCTGGCTAGTATTTTGGCAAGTAATTTCCGGTCTATGTCCAGCAGAGAGATTGGTCTGTAGGAGGTACAGTCATCTGCAGGCTTTCCTTTCTTAAGAATTAGAGAGATGTTAGCATCCATCATAGTGTGGGGAAGAGCCCCGAAGCTAAAGGAATATGACAACATGTTAAGCAGAGGGCCAGTCAGCAAGTCACAGAAAGCTTTATAAAATTCTGGGGTCAGGCCGTCTGGCCCAGGAGCCTTGTTGTTTTTTAAAGTGCCGATAGCCTCTTTGAGTTCCTCACTTGTAATAGGCCTGTTTAAAAACTCTCTTTGTACATCTGAAATTTGGGGGAGATTAACAGCTGAAAGAAAATCATGTGCTAGAGAGTCAGAGTGGCAGTTCGTCTCAGAGCTGTACAAATTTTTGTAAAACTCTACAAATGAATTGTTAATGTCTTTATTGTTATAGATCATTTTACCACTTGTATGTTTTATAGCAGAGATAGCCTGGGGGGTGGGTTTAGCCTTCACCAAGTTCGCTAAGTATTTATTTGGCTTATTCCCAAATTCATACATCCTATGTTTAGCGAATAGAAGGGACTTCTGAGCCTCCTTAGATAAAAGAATGTCCAGGGCTGCAGTGGTAGCATCAATTTGTAGTCTTAAATCCACTGATGGGTTAGCATTAAAGTCTGCCTGGAGTTCACTTAACTTTTGTTCGAGGTTCTGCTGCTCAGCTCTCTGCTTTTTCTTAAGATTGGCAGAGAAAGAAATTGTAAATCCACGAATGACTGCTTTGGCAGTCTCCCACAGAAGGTTAGGGGAAATGTCAGGAGTATTGTTCTCTGTAATAAAGTAATTGAGCTGTTCTGTAAAATATTGTTTAAAGTCCGGATTCTTAATAAGATGATTTGGGAATCGCCACTGCGTCCTAGGGCGTTGTACTCTGCTGGACAAGACCAGAAACACCGGAGCGTGATCACTAATGAGAATGTTACCAATGGAGCAAGAGAGCACCGTCTGAAGGCCATATTCAGAGATGAAAAAATAGTCTATTCTGGAGGATGACTTGTGTACTTTAGAGTAAAATGTATATGACTTATCATTGGGATGAAGAGTTCTCCACACATCAATATAATGTATGTCCCTGCAGCAGCCAAGTAGAGATTGGGCTTGCCCTGTATTAGACTGTATTGACCTATTAGATTTATCTAAACGTGGATTCAAACAGCAGTTAAAATCTCCAGCTATCACAGAGGATTCAACTATCCACTTTGAGAAAATAGAAAACACTTTAGTGTAAAAATCTGGGGTACGAATAGGCGGAGCATATACATTTAAATAGGAGACAGGCTCTCCGTATAGAGTCCCTTTAATCATAATATATCTGCCTAGTGTGTCAGCTTCAACCTCCACTTCTGTTAAAGGTAAGGATTTGTGAACTAGGATAGCTACTCCCCTGCTTTTAGAAGTGAAGGAGGAAAAAAGACCTGGCCCACCCAATCTCTCCTCAGTTTGGAGTGTTCGCTGTCATTTAAATGAGTCTCCTGAATCAATGCCAACTCTACTTTCTCTTTTTTTAAGAAGTTAAGTATTTTCTTGCGTTTCACTGAGTCCTGGATCCCATGGACGTTCCAAGAGCACATTCTAATTGTTGTATTATCAGCCATTACTCCATTCAGTATATGTTATAGATCTGCCTGATTCCCTTGTCAACATGCTAGTGTTCAGTACAACCCTTCTGACCGAGACAAAAAACAAAAATACAAATACAAATACATACCTCTGAAGTGTGGGGAAAAACAAAACCCAAGAACACCCCCCTCCCGCTCCCCAAATGCCCCCCCAAACGGGGCATCTAGAAAAATATGCATTAAGCATCCTACTTGACCTAAACCAGTGCTCCACTTAAAGTAAAATAGATATACAAACGTCACTATACATATAGATGCACATACATGCATATACATACACACATATATCCATGCATATACATACACACCTGCACATTGTGCATAGAACATAGCAACAGATACTTAGCTGGGGTGTTATATGAACTCACCACTCAGTTCTTGAGTATAGATAGCCAAGACGGAAAGACATTAAAACTAGTCCAAAAAGGCCCGAAGCCGAACCGACGGTCAGTCCGCGCTGCTGCTATGTGAGAAAAGCCCAGTGAGATGAGGGGAGGTCGTTTTCATGCTTCATTTTCGTTGGTACCGGGTGCTTCACCTGCTTGGAGTGCCGGGGCTATGGTATCCACATAGAATTTCTCTGCATCCTCCGGTGTAGTAAAGCTGTACCTCCTGCCATTGAACGTGATCCGCAGCCGAGCCGGGAACAGGAGACCGTATCGGATGTTTGCAGCCCGGAGTTTTTGCTTAATGTTGTTGAAAGAAGCTCTCCGCGAAGCGACCTCGGTTGTGAAGTCCGGGAAGATATGTACAGGGTGTCCTCGGAACGAGAGTGGGCCCTTCTCCCTGGCCAGCTGAAGGATGCGCTGCTTCATTCTGAAGTGATGAACCCGAACTATCACCGGTCTCGGGGACGTATTTGGGCCGGAGGTTGGCCGAGATGCGAGGCGGTGAGCCCGGTCCAACAACTCCGGGCCATCTCCGACATTCACACCCAATGTCACGGCAAAGAAGTCAGTCATAAAATCCGTAATTCGTGGCCCCTCTAAATTCTCTGGGACACCCAGTATGCGCAGGTTCTGACTCCTGCTCCGTGACTCAAGGTCCTCCGTCTTGGCTGACAGCAACTTATTGCATTTCTCCAGTGCCTCACATTTAGCCTCTAGAGCAGTTAGCCTGTCGTCACATTCTTGTAGCGAAGTTTCAACCGCAACCATACGTGATGAAAATGAGTCGACAGTAGACTGTAAAGTGTCCAAAGACGAGCGAGTTTCAGCTCGGAAAGATTCGATAAGCTCAATTACCGCCGAGATGGAGCCGCCATCCCCAACATCGCCAGCGTCGCTGAGTCTAGCTGGCGACGCGGAGTTAGCCCTCTCGCTAACTTGTCGAGTAGTAGGGCCCATAGTGCCCCGAGCTGAGCGCTCTTGGCGAGAGTTTCCTTTCCCAGACATATTGTGTTGTGTCTCGAATTGTCTGGAGATTAACTAAAGCCAGCTAAGCAGGTAAAGTTGACGTTTTTACAGTAATTAATGGATAAATGTGCTGGAGCTGGTAAAGACGTGACTACCTCCTCGCCATGTTGCCACGCCCCCATCCCCCCCACTTTTAAAAACAAACTGACGCCCTTGCACAGAACCGATGTGTTACAGGAGGCTCTGGAGAACTCAGGCACAGACAAAGAGAGACTGGCAGATAAGTGATTAATTTAAGGGTTTTAATTGAACAGGAACCCAAACTACTACATAAACGAAGAGCTGAACTGGGGGGCAGAGCAAAAAACCAAAGTTCACTAAATTCTATGAAACAAAACAGCTTTAACACAACAGAGCTAAGGAGAGGTGCTCACACTATGGGGAACTGACAACCAAGGGGGCAAGACAGGCTAGGAAAAGTCCAAAAACTGACAGGAGACAACAGAGTCCAAGAGGGGCAAATCCAGGAGGGGGGAGAGCAGAAGAGTCTATCAAGAGGGGCAAATCCAGGAGGGGGGAGAGCAGAAGAGTCTATCAAGAGGGGGAAATCCAGGAGGGGGGAGAACAGAAGAGTCTATAAGCTGAGGATGTCCAGAGGTGGTAGGTTTGGTAGAGAAACAGCATCTATGATTTGACAAAGACTGAAAGACTGAGCAGGGTTTAAATGATGAGGTAGAGATATTGCTGGCAGGTGAGCTGATTACTGCATGTGACTCACAATGCAGTAATCAGCTGAGTGTTGGCAGGTGAGCAGAGAGAGCAAGACACAGGGATGAGAGAGTCCAGAGGGACAGAGACGACAGACACAGAGAGACAGATCAAAACAGAACAAACAGATACAGAAATGAATGAAAAGGAAAGAGGGAAAAAGAGGAAGGACAGGAGCTGGAAGCAGGGACCATCACACTATGAGGACAAAGAAAGAAAGAAACCTACATTAAAAATAAAATTACTTCTAATATGGAACCTTGTGCTGCTCCATTTCTTCAGAAAGTTCTCTTGGTCTTCAAAGAACCATCACCAACTGAGGAACCTCTTATTTGGTGGTTTGTGTGCTTTATTTGGTTCTTTTATGTAAGAGAGATTGAAGCAAGCTCCAAACAGAGCAAGCTGAGATCTACAACATAGGAGATAGCAGTTATTTGGCAAATGTTTTTGGAACTTCACTTGCTGCTTTTGACACACACAAACACACACACTTAGGCTGATGAACCTTCCATTGTTGGAAATGAGCCTATCCTACAATTAAACAAACCAACAGAATATGTGTAAGGCTGTTTCCGCCCAGTTCTTTTGATGGAGTAGTCAGGAGACTTCTTCTTAAAATCAAAAGTTTTTATTACAGCAAAGTTGAATGTGCGATACAGAGCTCTGGGCCTGAATCCTCTGTCCCTAACCAACAACAAGTGTTCAGTCAGTTCAGATGGAATCAGACTGCTAACTGTTCCTGACCCAGTCTTCTTATACTCTAACAGTGTGTATAGCTATCTATCTAGGCTGGCCGCCCCTTCCGATGCTGCGTTGGTCCGCTCTCCTCTGTCACAGCTGATGTTTTGTCATTACGCTCATGTAGGAATGACTTCTCCGCTGCAAAGCAAGATTAGAAACTGCACACACAACTCGCTCATGTTCTTTACTGATTACAGCTTACGTCAAAAACTATCTGTACCTTTATTATCAAAAACTGTCTGTACTTTGATTATCAATCACTTTATGTCTTGATCATCCTTGGTTTCAATCACATGAGTAATAAGTAAAATAAAGCTGGACTTATCTTCTTTGTTTCATTACAGTCACACCGTGGTAATGATGCTCTCGACCTTCCTATTCCTCAGAACCAATACAACTCTTTAATATGCACACTTAGCAAATTATAAAACACACCATTTCCCACACCATCTGGGGACCTATCTACAGACATCCACATGTGACCCTCTGTAACAGGACACATTTACAGATCACTCACAAAGTTATAGAAGAAAAGGAGAGAGACATGTACAGGTACATTTAAACTATAGCGCCCCCTCCTGTAGACATTTACTAAGGACAGCTGAGATGGAATAAGGACTATCCATCCATTATCTATATGCCACTTAATCCTCATTAGGGTTGTGGAGGTGCTGGAGTCTTTCCAAGCTGATTTAGAGTGAAGATCAGGTTCACCTGGACAGGTAACAGTTTATCACAGGGCTACATATAGAAATAAATAATCACACTCACATTCACACCTATGAACAATTTGGAATCACCAATTAACCTCGGCATGTGTTTGAACTGTGAGAGGAAGCTGGAGAACCAGGAGAAAACCCACGTATGCACAGAGAGAACATGGAGACTCCATGCAGAGAGATCCCAGGCCGGGACGTTGATATTTCTGCAATGTGAACTATATTTTGTTATTATTTGACATTATTTTGTAGATATCACTTGTTACTTTAACATGACAGTCTTTCATTGTAAATGCTTGTCAGAAAAATGAATTGATTATTATTGAATGTTCAAAACCAATAAAAGTTACAAATTTCTGAGGAGGGTGAATACTTTTTAATTGAACACTAAATCAGTTACACGATCACGCCCCCTCCCGCTCCTGTGCTCTGGCTCGTCTAATTACGAACGGCTGTGAGGAAGCTCAGCTGCTGGTAATCAACAATCACCAGCAGATAAAAGCCTGGCTCTCCTCACAGCTCTTTGCTGGATCATTACATGCAGTACACCGCCACACACTCATCGCTGTCTGGACTCTGTCTTTCTCTGGATATCTCGTCGGCTCTGTCTTCCCTCCTCACCCAGGCCCCCTTCGTCAGCTCGTCACCCCTCCTCCGCTTCGCATCCGTCCTTCGCCTGCTCCAGGACCGCCTGCTCCTTTGTCCCCACCACATTCCCCGCCACCGGCTCCCTCAACTCTGCCTCGGCCCCGTCTCCCGAACCCAGACATTAAGTGAGTCATCACTCCCCGTTGTTCGAGTTTAGATTCCCCACCACGCACCGTCGCCCTGAGTTTAGTTTAATCCCCGTTCAGTCCCGATTCCGTTTACCCTCCACGCCTCCCTATGGAGTGCCCATCTGTTTAGTTCTGTTAAAATAAATTCTATTTTCACATGACCTGCCTGTCTGTCGCCTGCTGCTTGGGTTAATTTCCGAACATACACAGACTAGCTGGGTATTTGGAAGGGGTATTTGAAATTTGCTGCATAAAGTCTGCATTTTGTCCCTCATCGGGGTTCATTTAGTTGACAGTCAGTTTGTCACTGTCACAGTGTTTTTTAATGCAAATGAAGCACATTTGAATTTAGCTTCAACAGAAACCGGTGAAGTGACGCAGCAAAATACCACGAGGACAGAATATTTGGATAAAATCCTCACAGTCCACAGAGCAGAGACACAGGAGGAAGCGCATAAACAGTCACTGAGGTTGGTGCTCTTTTCATCTTTTAACTTTTAATCCACATTATTGTGGACGACTGAGAAACAGAAATCCTACATGTTTGGACTCTGAGTCCATGCTGTATTTTCTAAATTCAGTAGTTTTCCACAGACTCCTTCCAGAAACTTTCAAAGCTGGACTATTTCACATGAAGATCAGTTTAGTTGTCATGTGTGGTTCTGGAGGAGAACTCCAAAATCAGAGAACTCTGAAAATGTCATCGTCATTAATTTTGTATTACAGGTGTGTAAAATCTTAAAATATCATAATTTGTTGAAATATGTACGTGACAAGTCTTCCAGCTTAATGGATGTGTAATGTTGAATCTGTTGTCTTTAATTTATTTTAGATAATATAGGAAAACTTCATACCTTTAAAATGTCAGGAATTCCAACTTCAAATTGCATTTTCTGATTTTTGTTATTTTTTTGAAGCAACACAGGAAAATGTAAACATGACATTCACTAATTAATATTAGTATACAGTTTACTTTTCAAGGCTACACAGTGGTGTTGTGGTTAGCACTGTCGCCTTGCAGCAAGAAGGTCCCCGGTTCTAATCCCGGCCTGGGCCTGGGATCTTTCTGCATGGAGTTTGCATGTTCTCCCTGTACATGCGTGGGTTTTCTCCGGGTACTCCGGCTTCCTCCCACAGTCCAAAAACATGCTGAAGTTAATTGGTTACTCTAAATTGTCCATAGGTGTGAATGTGAGTTTATCTGTATATGTAGCCCTGTGACAGACTGGTGACCTGTCCAGGGTGTCCCCTGCCTTCACCTGAGTCAGCTGGGATAGACTCCAGCACCCCCCACGACCCTAGTGAGGATAAAGCGGTGGATAGAGAATGGATGGATGGCGTTTACTTTTCACGCATTCTCCAAATATTCTTAATTTTAATAGTTTTACTCTCCTCAAATGCCACCCTGTCTCCAGAATATCCTGTTGTGATATAACTGAATTGTGTTCTTATATACATTCTGGAACAAACATTTTCTTCTTTTTTTTCAAAGATTTGTTTTTATTCAGTTTGTAGTGCACAGTGATTACATATACATTGTACACATAGATGAACATAAAAATTTACAAAAAACAAGTGAACAAACAAGGAAACAAAAAACAACCCCATGAAACACTCCCACCCTCCTCCCCTGTGTGGCTCTCATTTTCTTTATGTTCGTATATCAAAACAGTATGTAGCTCACACATCTGTCCACCCACCCAGGTTTATGAATCAAGCTATCACAGTCAAGAAGTAATATATGAGGAAGTTTCAAGGCGCTAGTTTGAAGTTGGTCCAGGGTGATCTACCTCACCACCATCAGCCAGGTCCAGAGAAGGCAGGATGTCTATGAAGGGGCCCCAGATGTTCTTAAAGTCTGTGTGTTCTCCTCTGACATTGTACAATATCTTTTCAGGTGTGCAGTAGCACACAAGCTCGTTGATCCAGTGTCTCACTGTTGGTGGACTTTCAGATTTCCATTTTACCAAGATACATTTTTTGACTGCAGTACCTGCAAGTAATATGAAATATTTCTTATAACGGTTCACTTTGACATAGCCTGTGTCCCCCAAAATCCATAGCTTTGGGTCCTGCTCAATGTGAATTCCAATTACCTTTGATGTTAATTCAATAGGATGTTTCCAAAAATCTTCTATTTTGGGCAACTCCATAGCATGTGCAATAGGTCACCTTCCGCCATCTTACATCTCTGACACAAGGGGGAGATGTTGTCAATTTTATGTAACCTCTGAGGGGTGTAATATATCCTGTGAAATATATTAAATTGAATTTGTCGAGGGGCTGCTCAGTGGCGTAGTGATTAGCACTTTCGCCTTGCAGCAAGAAGATCCCTGGTTCGAATCCCGGTCTGGGCCTGGGATCTTTCTGCATGGAGTTTGCATGTTCTCCCTGTGCATGCGCGGGTTTTCTCCGGGTACTCCGGCTTCCTCCCACAGTCCAAAAACATGCTGAGGTTAATTGGGTACTCTAAATTGTCCGTAGGTGTGAATGCGAGTGTGATTGTTCGTCTGTATATGTAGCCCTGTGACAGACTGGCGACCTGTCCTGGGTGTCCCCTGCCTTCACCAGAGTCAGCTGGGATAGACTCCAGCACCCCCCGCGACCCTAATGAGGATAAAGCGGTGTATAGAGGATGGATGGATGGATGAATTTGTCGATGTTTTGTGGAGATTAGCGTCTGTGCTTGTTCTAATAGATGATGCCAATCCTTTTCCTCATAGACACAATTCAGGTCCACTTCCCATTTTCTCTTGGTAGATGTTTTATCATAACTGGGAAGATTTCCGTTGATAACACCATATACAGTGCCTTGTGAAAGTATTCGGCCCCCTTGAACTTTTCAACCTTTCGCTACATTTCAGGCTTCAAACATAAAGATATAAAATTGTAATTTTTTGTCAAGAATCAACAAGTGGGACACAATCGTGAAGTGGAACGAAATTTATTGGATATTTTAAACTTTTTTAACAAATAAAACCTGAAAAGTGGGACGTGCAATATTATTGGGCCCCCTTGCATTAATACTTTGTAGCGCCACCTTTTGCTGCAATTACAGCTGCAAGTCGCTTGGGGTATGTCTCTGTCAGTTTTGCACATGGAGAGACTGAAATTCTTGCCCATTCTTCCTTGCAAAACAGCTGGAGCTCAGTGAGGTTGGATGGAGAGCGTTTGTGAACAGCAGTCTTCAGCTCTGCCCACAGATTCTGGATTGGATTCAGGTCTGGACTTTGACTTGGCCATTCTAACACCTGGATACGTTTATTTGTGAACCATTCCATTGTAGATTTGGCTTTATGTTTTGGATCATTGTCCTGTTGGAAGATAAATCTCCGTCCCAGTCTCAGGTCTTTTGCAGACTCCAACAGGTTTTCTTCCAGAATGCTCCTGTATTTGGCTCCATTCATCTTCCCATCAATTTTAACCATCTTCCCTGTCCCTGCTGAAGAAAAGCAGGCCCAAACCATGAGGCTGCCACCACCATGTTTGACAGTGGGGATGGTGTGTTCAGGGTGATGAGTTGTGTTGCTTTTACGCCAAACATATGGTTTTGCATTGTGGCCAAAAAGTTGGATTTTGGTTTCATCTGACCAGAGCACCTTCTTCCACATGTTTGGTGTGTCTCCCAGGTTGCTTGTGGCAAACTTCAAACCAGACTTTTTATGGATATCTTTGAGAAATGGCTTTCTTCTTGCCACTCTTCCATAAAGGCCAGATTTGTGCAGTGTACGACTGATTGTTGTCCTATGGACAGACTCTCCCACCTCAGCTGTAGATCTCTGCAGTTCATCCAGAGTGATCATGGGCCTCTTGGCTGCATCTCTGATCAGTCTTCTCCTTGTTGGAGGTGAAAGTTTAGAGGGACGGCCGGGTCTTGGTAGATTTGCAGTGGTTTGATACTCCTTCCATTTCGATATGATTGCTTGCACGGTGCTCCTTGAGATGTTTAAAGCTTGGGAAATCTTTTTGTATCCAAATCCAGCTTTAAACTTCTCCACAACAGTATCTGGGACCTGCCTGGTGTGTTCCTTGGTCTTCATGATGCTCTCTGCACTTTAAACAGAGCCCTGAGACTATCACAGAGCAGGTGCATTTATACGGAGACTTGATTACACACAGGTGGATTCTATTTATCATCATCAGTCATTTAGGACAACATTGGATCATTCAGAGATCCTCACTGAACTTCTGGAGTGAGTTTGCTGCACTGAAAGTAAAGGGGCCCAATAATATTGCACGCCCCACTTTTCAGGTTTTTATTTGTTAAAAAAGTTTAAAATATCCAATAAATTTTGTTCCACTTCACGATTGTGTCCCAATTGTTGTTGATTCTTGACAAAAAATTACAATTTTATATCTTTATGTTTGAAGCCTGAAATGTGGCGAAAGGTTGAAAAGTTCAAGGGGGCCGAATACTTTCACAAGGAACTGTATAGAGGATGTTATACCTCTCATTGATCTGTATAGTTTATTGCATAGGTGGGCCTCAAGAGGGGTTTCATTTGGTATATCTGGGAATGTGTCTTTATACTTCAGCTTCACCCAATCTCTAATTTGAAGATATTTGAAGAAACTATGTTCAGGAAGTTTGAATTTGTCATCTAATTGTTGGAAGGTAGCAAATGTTCCATTAATGTATAAGTCAGCAACTGCTTGAATCTTTTTATCTCTCCACCCCTGTAGTATGAAGTCATTAATGTGGTGTGAGAGGTTTGGATTACCCCATAACGGTGTCCTTCTAAGAACTGAGGTGCTTGAATCCAAATGAAACAAACATTTTCTCAGCTGTGATGTTTGAACAAAGACTTCTAGTTTGGAGGAATCTCCATCTTAGAGTAAGGAGGATGGAGGTATAAGTCAGAAACAGGACTTTAACTCGAGGTTCCTGTGTGGAATAATATTTGTCAGACTAAAGTTTCACTCAGTCTTGACAAAGTTGATGCTCTTTTCATTTTCAAAATAACCATCATTTAAAATGCATAGACAACCTCAGTCTTTGGACACTTGCAAAGCTGATACAGTATTTAATAAAGTGGGAAGTTTACACACAGATTCCCTGCCTTAAAGAAACTGTTTCAAACAACAGGGAAAGAACACAAGAATGCCAAAACGAACTTAATGTGTTAAAAGCACAACTATCAAAGCACCTAAGATGAGCAAAATGGTGTTGTAATCTGTTATTGTGTTGAAAATTTCTTTTGTAATGTATTTTTTTAGATTTGGTTTGGTTTGATCAATGTTGTTTTTCCAACTTTTCTGGTGTGTAGGTTTGGGAAAGTGCATTTCTTATGTAACAATAACACCAGACATTCAGGAATCATGTGTTTGCGTGGAAATGTTGAAAATAATTGATGAAAACCTTTGTTACAAATCTCCAGTTCACAGGCTCAAAAGGCGGGTAAAGAGACACTACACCAGGCATAGGCAAGTAAAGCAACATTCATTACAGATCGTTCAAAACAGAACTACAAACATGGATGGCAAAACTACAACAGGAAGTACTGATTAAACCAGAATCAAAGCAGACTAGAGCTCCAACTAGTGGGAGGGAGGACTGGGACTACCAAGGCCAATACAGAAACCGTGGGTTTTTTTCGTTTAAGATGTGTACAACGTCAATCAAACCAATGTTTATAAAGTTAATATGGTTGTCAAAGTGTTGATTTTTCAGTTTGAAGGTAAAGAAAATTTCATGAATCTGTTGATCTGTGTGTTAAATGAAGGTTATATTAATAACATGAAGTAACTCATGATGTGGATAAAGAAACACACTAAACAGGACATTTAGATACAGGAATAAACCTTCTTTACACTCAGTAAAGGATAAGACAGTTTTTATTGGATTAGATATAATAATCTAACATACAGCGACCCTCATCCTCTGACCTTCACCTCAAAGACAAACAACAACAAAAAGTTTAACAACTGGATAAAACATGAGAGGAACAACAGAGGAAATCTCTTTTTATTCACGGACAGGAAAGTAGATTTAATTTGAAGAATTAATCCATTTGGTTGTCTTTTTCTCTTCCAGACATGTCGGTAAACTCGTCCTCATCCTCCAATGATCCCCTTCTTCATCCTCATCCTGATAACAACCTCCTTTTATACATAACTTGTCTCATCATCAGTCCGGGATCCTTCATCTTCACCTCCTACATCATCACCAGCATCCTCCTCCTCCCTCTCTGCATCTTCATCCTCTACCATGGTCTCCAACAGTGGAGGAAAAACCTCTCCACCTCCTCAGCAGCAGCAGCGATGAGTCACTCTGATGTCTTCACCTACCACATGGTCACCATGGAGCTGATTGGTGTCTTTGGGGGAATCCTCTGCTGTTCTGGTATCTATAGTCATCGTGTAAACATTGTGATAGTGGGGTTCTTCAATTTATCCCTCACCTGGTTTGGAGAGATATTCTTCCACCTTATGACCTGTGTGGAGCGCTACCTGGCTGTGGTCCATCCCATCACCTACCTGAGCCTGAAGAAAGAGAGAGGGATCCGAATCAGAAACATCATCATCGGCTGTGTCTGGCTGCTTTGCTTTGTAATGATGATTTTGATGTGGAAGACGCAAGCTGTCATCATCGTGGATTTGTTCATCTTAATATTGTCTTTAACCATCGTCTCCTTCTGCAGTCTTTCTGTTCTCTGTGTTCTGATTGGTCCAGGTCCAGGGGAACAGAGCGGGGGCAGGGCGAGGGTCGACCAATCAAAGCAGAGGGCGTTCTACACCATTATGGTCATACTGGGAGTGCTGGTGGTCAGGTTTTCTTGGGGTCTGGTTTGGGTTGTCCTCTTTCTTTTGAAAAGTGATGCATGTGTGGTAATGTCAACTGGTCTCCTGTGTAATGTTCCCAGCACTCTGGTGTTACCTCTGCTGTTTCTGCACAGAACAGGAAAACTAGTGTGTTGGAAGAACAACATCTAATGATCAGAGTGACATTAGCATCCAAGAAGATACAGAGAATAGATAAGACAGCAATAACAGATATATGGACAGGCTATAAGACAATGGTTGTTTGTTGTTGGTGTGCACTGTGTACGTAGATGACAGTGCTTCCTCTGTATAGAATTGTAATGTACACCTCTATGCTGATGACACCATGCTGTGTTGTAATGCAGAAAAAAACCCTTCAGGACTGTTCACTCATTACAACAAAACAAATATTGCTTCTGAATATGTGGTCATATCTACTCTAACTAGTACAAATATTACTATTAATCACAGAGTACAAATATCCGGGCATTCAGATCATTGGGAAATTTACTTTAAAATCCCATATGTCAACACAGGTGAATAAATTAAGTCAAAAAATGGCTTCTTCTACAGAAACTAATTATTTTTTCCCAATGCATTGTCAGAAAACATTCATGAAGTAATTTTTGTGTCAGTCTTTGATTATGGTGAAATCTTATTCATGCACATATCAGAAAGAACATTCAAACCTTTGGCTGCTGTTCTTCCTTCCACACTAAGATTTATTACTGGAGATTATCATAATAATCATTACTGGTAGTTTTATGCTAAAGTTGTGTTCTTATCCCACTGTAAGACCTGACAGACACTGGGTTTATTGATTTATAATGCTCTTACTGTTTTGTTTTGTTTTGTTTAACCACATATACATCACACTACAATTCCAATCCAATTTAAGATCCGATTTAATTTGCTTTGCATCTGAAACTTGGAAAAATTGTAAAAACAATATACAACTTAAAGGTTTTTATTTCCCTTCTATTTAACTCTGAGCAGGTCTTGTTCAGGTAGTTCTTGTGTCTTTGTTTTTAAACCTTGAACGCACAAATTCAATTTTTATTTCACTTACTTTCCCTTTTAATATGTAAATGAGGCCTTTATACCTCAATATACTCTATATTTAAATAAAGATTGTCTAAAGAATAAAGAATTTGACATTTTTACTTTTTGTTTTTTTTTACTTTGGGGTAGAATAACTCAACAGTGACTTTTACAGAACACAGACCTTCACTAACAGTGAATCAAAGACATTTTGCTGTAAGAAGTAAAATGATGCTTGTCAGGTTTCAAGTTCAGCAGGTTTCAAGATGTTTGGCAGGATTAAAAATGTTCAGCAGGTTTTAAGATGTTTGGCAAGTATAATGATGGGTATAAATATACCAGTGGGTATAAATATGATGATGGGAAACCTGGTCTATTGGATGAAAATCTGGTTCATGCCTCAGTCCTGCTCTCGTTCCTCTTCACATGGACTCTTTCAAACTCATCTTTCCTGCTGCTTGTTGTCAGACTGCTATATTGTGATGTTTTAAATGTTGGAATTACTAGATTTACAAGTTGTTTGTCTCGGATTCAGTGTGTTATTTCAGCTGTAACCAAATGATAATGAGTCCATCTGCCATTGATATGGTGTTCCTCTTATGTTACACTTGTTGATTCACATTACTTGTCAGTCCATCATTTTTTTTAGGTTTCAATGCAAATTGAACAGATTTGAATTCAATTTAAACTGAGAAAGGTGAACTTAGGCTGAAATCCAATCAGAAGAGAGTATTTGAATCAAATCCTCAGAATCCACAGAGCAGAGACACAGAAGGAGGAAGCTCACAAACAAACAGTGACAAGGTGAGTGCTCTTTTCATCGTTTAACCTGAAATCCCTAATGGTGTGTATGACTAGAAATCTACAATACTGTGGATGACAATACACAGAAAACTTCTGTCTTTGGATATTTGATGCAGAGTTGATGCTGTATTTTCTCAACTCAGTAATTTTCACACAGAAGTCTCTGACACGGGAGATGTTCTTCTCATGATAGTTTAATTTAAAGGACTCGCTGTATTTTTGGCATAATTCAAGATGTTCTGCAGGACATCTGCAGGAAAGACAAAATCAGGCACTTTTACTACCAACACTCTATGAGAGGCTCTGCCGAGAAGTCCTTTACTAAAGAACAGCTCTTTAGGGTAGCCAGAATTAATTTATTGTCATTCTTTTTTGTGTTACTATATTGTTTGTATACATCTGTAATCCTTGATGTTTTTTCTTTTAAGTTTTTGAACAATGGATGGAAATTATCCTCTTGCTAAATACGCCTTATTTACAGCAGCCTTGTGTAAACTTTTATGAGACTGTTTATTTATTAATATCCACTGTCCCATCCAAATAAATTCAGAGATGAAATGAAAGTCTTGTCCAGCTTCTCAGCAGTCTGATTTTTGACACCATGCCAAAAGAACATATATTTGTGATGGATGATTACAACACGGAATGTTATTCAAACCGACTCGGTTTATAACTGTTCAGCAAAATATATCACAAAATGAACGATAAAAGAGGGATCTGTCTCCCAGAAAACCAAGACAAATGTGATTTATAGATTAAATGTTTTCTGTCTCATGTCTTTTTCTTCTCCAGACATGGCAGTAAACTCATCCTCCAAGGATTCCCTTCTGCATGAAATCTTTTCTTCCCTCAGTGACTATCAGCACTTCCTGTCAACAACAAACTCCTTCATCATCACAGTATTTGTTTTCACAAACATCCTCCTCCTCCTCCTCCCTCTCTGCATCTTCATCCTCTACCATGGTCTCCAACAGTGAAGGAAAAAGCCCTCCATCTCCTCAGCAGCAGCAGCGATGAGTCACTCCGACGTCTTCACCTAACCCATGGTCATCATGGAGCTGGTCAGAATCTCAAGATGTATCGTCAGTACTTCTGGCATCTTTAGCAACTGTTTAAATGTATTCTTCATGGGGTTCTGTCTCTTTTCCTTCACCTCGTATGGAGAAATGTTCCTCCATACGAGCTCCATACGAGTGCTCCACACAGGTCACTGTGTGGAGCACTCCCTGGCCGTGGTCCATCCCATCACCTACCTGAGCCAGAAGAAAGAGAGAGGGATCAGAATCAGAAACATCATAATCAGCTGTATCTGGCTGCTTTACTTTGCTTTGCAGCAACCCTTTTGTCAATTGTTGATGTTGCCTACATCACTGAAAATTTTCTCCTCATGATACTGTCTTTAACCATCGTCTCCTTCTACAGTCTTTCTGTTCTCTGATTCGTCCAGGTCCAGGGGATCAGGTCGGGTGCAAGGACAGGGTGAAGGTCGACCAATCAAAGCTGAAGGCCTTCTACACCATCATGGTCATACTAGGACTGGTGGTGTTGAGGTTTTGTTTTGGTCTAGCTCGGTCTGTAGTGTTTATGCCAGGTGGAGATTGTGATTGTGGGATGAAGACATGTCTTATCTGGATTTACCTGCCCAGCAGTCTGCTGTTACCTCTGCTGTTTCTGCACAGAGCAGGAAAACGAGTGTGTTGGAAGTACAACATCCAAAAGGCATCAGGGCTAAACATGTAAAAATAAAGCCGCTTCAGATACACTACCATTTTACAATTTAGGGTGACTTAAAAATGTCCTTATTTTTGGAACAAAAGCAGTTTTTTCGATGAAGATATTATTTAATGAATCATGAATCCAGTTTAGACATTGTTAATGTGGTAAATGACTTTTCTAGCTGGAAATGGCTGATTTTTAATGGAATAATTCCATGGTAGTGTCTACGGATATGGGTCCGTATCCGTAGCCCACAGGCTATGGGTACGGCACTTTCCATTTGCCAGACAGATACGGACCCGTACGCGAGTCTCGCGAGTCAAGAAGCTGCTAACCACTGCAAACTGTTGAAAGGTAAGCAAAGGTTAAGGTTAGGGTTAGTGTTAGGGTCAGGTTTAGGGTCCGTACCTGTCGTACCGATGCTACGGGTCCGTACAGCTAGCGTCTACCGGGAGTCACGTGACCAGATCTCGCGTATCTGATTGGCAAATGGCAAGTGCCGTATCCGTAGTCCACAGGCTACGGGTACGGGTCCGTACCTCTAGCAACAACCTAATTCCATAGCGGTACAGAGGAACATTTCCAGCAATCATCACTCCTGTGTTCTAATGCTACATTGTGTTAGCTAATGGTGTTGAAAGGCTCAATGATGATTAGAAAACCCTTGTGGACTTATTTTAGCACATGGATAAAAGTGAGAGTTTTCATGGAAAACTTGTCTGTGAAGGTTCTCAGTCATCCAGGTCATCTTAAGGTGAAGGATTTAGTTCAGGCAACCGGACTTATTCTTGTGATCTCGAAGACATTTCGCCTCTCATCCGAGCGGCTTCTTCAGTTCTAAAAACTAGTTTGGAGAGTCCCAGGTATTTAACGACTAGAGGTGAATGTGGGGCTAAGGCTGATGGTATCTACTGAAAGACTAAAGAAATCTTTCAGCAACAGGTGTTGAAACAACACCATCTTTCAACAACAGGTGTTCAACACCTGTTGAAGGCTGGAACAGAGAGAGACACACTCTTTAACTGAAGAGACTAATTACTTCAAAGTTCATATTTCTGACATTTATTTTGTTCTTTCCTGATTACCAAAGTTATAGTGAGATTATGTTGTACATCATATCCGAATTTGACAGTTATATTTGTTACAGAAGCCTAGATATCGAAATGCCTGGTTAATTGACCTCTCCCACAGGATTTTGGACTGAATTCCCTTATTAATCTCTGAATTTCCTCTCCATTTAGGTTGAATGATGACCATTGTATTTACCTGTTACCAAATCTCTGACTTGTTGTTATATTTTCACTGTGATACATATTTTTAATGTCATAAACATAAACATATAGTTACGAATGAAATGATTCACATAATATGAACATATGTATTAATCTACACATTTCACTTTCACGCAACTGAATATGGTGGGATAGACAGATCGTGTTTTGCGCGTTTAATATCATATTTTAATCCATTCTGGACTCCTCTTTCTTCTCTACTCTGTGAGAACAAAGAGATTCCAAATTCCACCAGACTCGCGCCTAAAAGTTCTCTCTCTCCGCCCAGGTCCTCCCCTTAGCTGGACCCACAGATAAAGTCAGCCATAGCCCACATTACCGTTTGCTTTCTCTCTTGCCTCTTACCCCTCTCTTCCTCATCTGGCCCTGAGAGGCCAACCAAAGTCTCTCTCATTTTCTCTATCTAAAGCACGTTTTTCCTATCTTTGAAATTCCCTCACCATCTAAGTTTGTTAACTATTTAGCTCTTAATATTGTTGTAACTTAAGGAGACATTTTGCTCACGTTAAGCCGAATTTTATTCGTTTAATCTGAAGAACAGATTCAGAACCAGCATTTATTTTTCTTAATTTTGACAGTTTTTCATCAACACCCGTTTTTCTTGGCTAAAGCCTGAGAACCATCATTTTTAAGCACTCAGCTGAGAACTCCGGAGATCTGTTGGATCAGGTCTTTGCATAGAACCGATCAACCCGCGGCAGGACATCCAGGCGGCCATAACGACGACGACACACCGCTCCGAACCTGCCAGTCCAGACGGTTGTGCTGCGAATCTGAAGGCCCCACAAGTCCCAGCCCCATGACGGTTCACTTCAATAACTCCAGCTGAGTTTGCTCTGATTCCATTCTATGGGTGATGTACTAACCGCTTGGTCAATTAATTCATTTAATCAATTTATTCTTTTACAAATCATTAGAATTCTTAATCCAAATTACCGGTTACCTCGTCAGGTTAGCTCTGGCTAATCCTCACCATATTTCCTTATCTCTCTCACACACTTCCACATCTCTCACACACGCACACACACACACCATATCTACATTGTATATAGTTCACTTGTCATTATTTTCATAGAATAGTTAATAAATACCTCATTATAGACCAAATTACAGTCTTGTGTTTCTTTGTGTAGAATGTGGTCAATTTAACCGAGGATTCAAGACTTTTTGATATGAGATTGATCAAAATTTTTATGAATATTATTTTTTTTTATTAAAATTAATATTTTTCCCTCGAGATCTAGGGTGGTGCCCCAATTATTGATAACGAGAGCTATAAATCATAACGTAGTACCGCTACACTCTCACCTGTTGCAATTAGCTCTATTCATCTCACCTGGTCCCCTTTCCTCCTACTTAAGCCCTGCCTTCCCCTCAGTCTTTGCTGGTGCATATTTGGATACATGCAGCGTCTGACTCCACTCCCCACTTTCCCTACACCGCTGGATCATATCAGTTTGTTGGACTTTGTCATTTTTCACCTTTTTCTGGATTTACCCCCTTTGGACTCAATGCTTTCTTTGGATTCTAGTTTGCTCTTGTGTTAGTCGTTTGTTCTCCATATGTAAGTACCTTTTTAGTTTTGTCATATTGCCACAGTCTGGTTTAGTTTTTGTCCATTTCAGTCTCGCTTTCTGTTTGTAGTGATTTTTTTGATTTTGTTAATAAATCTTTTAACCACCCCCAGTGTTCTGTCTGTGATGTCTGCGTTCTCCACACCCCACAATCCTAACACTTGGGATATATCACAGGAGGTGAAGTAAAGCTTTGCCAGCAGTTGATCCTCTGCAATGATGCCAAATGGGCCTCCCCTTCCCCTTCCTCTCATCTTCCCCCGACTGCCCACCCACAAAAATGAGCCCTGTTTCAAGTGCTAATTACTGGAGCACTTTAGCTGGCACTTGAAAGTGTTTTGGTTTGAATGAAGTCAACTCTGTCACGTTTCCCAGAGACAGTCATTACAGGACAAGCCACAATGACAGGAAAGAATGAAATCGATCAGGCAGCATTGGTTGTTTCTTCCTCGGTACCTCCCCCCTCTGCTCTACGCACATGGTCGCACTGCTAATTCCAGCGCTGTGGAATCACTGTATCAGCAATCAGCTCCACTTAAAACCGACCGCATTCCACCAGTCTCTGCCGGGTCATAGCCAAAGCTTCAATGACACATTCCCGCTGGTCCGTCTGCTCTCGGCTCGGGTCTATCTGCTGGGCCGCCGCTCCCTGTCTCCTGCAGCCGGCGTCACTTCTACCATTGTACCATCCTTGACCTTCATCTCCATCCTCCTCCTCCTCCCTCTCTGCATCCTCGTCCTCTGCCTGAGTTTCCAGCGATGGTGGAGACTCGACGACGAGCCACTCCAACGTCTTTACCTACAACAGGGTCCTCAGAACATGTTGGGGTCCTCTGCTGCTGTTGATGTAAAACACTGTAGACACTGACAGCTGTGTTCCAGCAGCTTATCATTCATTCACACCCACCTTTTGATGATTCTTGGTTGACTACTGACCATCCTGACCAATCGTGTCCATCTCCTGCCACCCTACAGAGGAAAAAGCAGTGTACAGATAAGGGATGAACAACTTTTTACATCACCAAAATTTCAATAATTCCTTAACAGAGAATAAAGCTCCATTAGCTCAGTATTTTTTGTTACTGAACATGAGGAAATAATTTACTGTTCAAATTTAGAAGTAAAGCAATTGTTGTGAAGTGAAGCAGTGTTGGAGTATTTGACTTTGAATTGACATTTCAAAGATGTGGATGACTTCTGTTGTGTACCGTCTATGAGGGAAAACCGATAAACAAGAGGGATGGCATCCTTTCTAATCCCGTTCAGGTTATTTACCGACCAGAGCTCTGTGTTTATAGAGAATAATTGACTCATAACTGAATGGACATGCCAGAAGCTTGACTGATAATAATGTCACCTGGGGTCACACAAACTAAAATTAATGAGCTGTCACCAAACTTCTCTGTGTGAACACAGTCTGAGTGACATTGCTTCATTTGAATTAACATCCATCTAATGTGACAGATCATTTGAATCCTGTCACATGCAATGGACTGATGAAGTGAATGAATGTTGTCCAGCGTTGTCAGACCTGTGATGGAGTGGTGACCTGTCCAGGTGTACCTGCCTCTCAGTTTACAGTAATACAGTCACACAGGATCCTTTGCTTGTATTGCATCATATCAAAATCCCACACAGTGCTGCTGCTGGGACACATGAGCATCTTCAACACAGGCAGAAACATCACTGCACATTTGGAGTGAACAGCAGTCAGAGAGTTTGAGACGAGGAATTCAGGACAAGCTGAAACAACACTGCAGACAGAGTGAGTGATCTTTAAATACTTACTGATTTATACTTTACAGATGTGAAAGTCACATTTTTCTACAAATATTTCAGTCTGTCTATATTTTCTAAACTGATGTCATTAGAACAGCCTCCTCTGCAAACTAACTTCAGCTCACTCTTACTGTGTTTTCAGATGTTTCAATATATGCTGTTTTCGTCAGAAGTGCTTTTCCTGTCATACTGAACTGACTCATTCCTTCTGACGGCAACATGAGAGACTGATGTGGTTCCATCCAAATCACCTGTTACAGTAGCTGTTGTAAATGTCAGCTGCTGCCTCCATGTTTGTAGTTTATCTCAGCTGATTTGTTCCTATTTCTTGGATAAGTCTCTTGGAATTTGTACATAACTTTGATTTATGAATCCTTTTATTAACATGAATTGGCATTGTGATATAAACAGATAAATTTTCTCTGACCGAGAATTATTCAGAACATTTTGCAGAATTTATCTGCGCCTCCTGTCTCCTTACTTGTCCTCTTATTTATTCCCTCAGATCTACAACACATGCAGCAGATATGTCCGTTAACATCTCATCACCATCAAACAGTCTCCAGCTCTACAACTGTGACACTGACAAAGTTAGCTTGTACATGTCGACCTCCATCACTGCATTTAGAGTCCTCCTTCTCCTCCCTCTCTCCACCATCATCCTCTACCTGGGTCACCATCGACGGAAACAGCAGCGTTCCTCTAAAACAGCGACTCACTCTGACATCTTCACCTACCACATGGCTGCCATTCAGCTGATTGGGATCTTGGGAAATTTCTGCTACTTCGGTGGCTCATACACTAATTATTTCCCAATGAGAGCAGTAGGATTTTGTGTCTCTTTGACTGTGTTCTGTGGAGAGAGTTTCTTTCATGTCTTGAGCTGTGTGGAGCGCTACCTGGCTGTTGTTCACCCCATCACCTACCTGGGACTGAGAAATGCTCGTGGGGTCAGAATCAGAAACATCTGTATTGGCTGTGTTTGGCTGCTGAGCTTTGGACTGACAAGTGTTACAGCTGTAATATCACCTAACTTCATCACCATCCCAATATTATGTGTTTTGTTTTTTTCCATCATTGTTATTTCCTTCTACAGCCTTTCAGTTCTCTGTGTTTTGATTCGTCCAGGTCCTGGTGGTGGAGGCCGGGAAAAGGGGCGTGTTGACCAATCAAAGCAGAAAGCTTTCTACACCATCACAGTTATATCAGTTACAGTGTGGTTCGGGCTTTTTGGGCTCCTTGTTCCAACAGCTATGAACATGTCACCCAAGGTGGAAAACAGTGTCGGATGTTTGTTGGCAATGATGGTTGGTTGGTTGAGCCTTCCCAGCAGTTTGGTGTCACCTCTGCTGTACCTACACAGGACAGGAAAACTTTCATGTTGCTAGGGCTTCTTGTATGGTGTTAATAACTGCAAAGATGCTGCTGAACCTAAACCGGTGGCACACGTTCCAATGTTGTAACTCAAGAGCTGCAATGAATAATCGATTAGTTGTAACCATTAAATCGAATTCACCTTGAACGAAAAAGTTTGGTTCTTTCTCTTTGAAAAGGTCTTCAGATGAATCATTTTTCATCTCATTCTTGAATGATGACGAGTCACAGTTGAGGATATGTTTTTCTAAAAGGTGAACAGAAGGTGAACATGAGCCTGGTTCCACTCCAAGGTTGTCACTTCTTTCCTCTTCGTCAGGACCCGTCATCTTCACATTTGAGCTCACTGGGTTCCACTTTCTATTGACCAACAATGGCCCATGAATATCAGAAATAGACACATGATTCTGTAGCTAAATGTTCTCTGATGGTGTTGCTTCTTTTGTGGTAATTAGAACTTTGCCTTGTAGTTTGTGATTTATGTTGTAAAAGGTGTATATTACCCCAAATCCTCATCTTTTCTCAGAAGTAGTTTTAGAGCCTGAAGACAAGCTGTGGCTCAGGTGGTGGAGAAGGTTGTTTGCTAATTGAAAGTTTAGTGGTTCGATCCCCTCCACATGTTAAACAAGACCAACAAGACACTGTCACTCATTTTGGGAGGGCAGTTCCTAGCATTGGTATGTGAATGAGAAACATCGAAAATTTCTTTCCATCCCATTGAGGTTGAAGAAAACCGTACAATTATGGATCATCCATGAATTAAACTTAACCAAGTAGTGGTGGTGCTAATCTTAACCAAACAAGGGGCGAAAATCTGTTTTTAACTGTAACAACCCTGATATTGGCATATTTTGGTGTCAAATGTTGATGTCAGTAACACTTTCTTTGTTTCTGTCAAACAGGAAATAAGATGTTATTACACAGAGTGAGATCAAGTTTGGAACATAATGTTTATCGTAGCATTTAACTCGAAAACCAGATTGATAATGTCAGAAGTGAATCAGACAAAATAATTTGAGTGTTTTTATAAAAGTGTTTCTAAGGTCATAGATTTTAGAAGATATAAAGTGGTTTTATTTAGTTTTTATGATTTATAGAATGTTGAGTGTGTGAATCGTGTTTGCAGGTGTTCTGTATGACTGCATTTGTTCTTAACTGGTTACTAAGATTTACATGGTGGTTTCTTTTATTTACTTGTTTGTGTGTAGTATGTATGTAATATAGTGGTTTTATGCATTTGAGAAATTACCTTTTGATCTTTGAAATAGTAAAGCCCGGCAATAATGTCCTCATAGTGCAGATCTGTCCTCAATATAATGATGTATGCTGGTCCTCAGAAAGACAGCAAAACAAACACATGCACACACACAGCAAGCAGGCGAGTAGAATATTGTATTGATTGGATTCCTTCAAGAAGCCGAAAAATACTGTTCCGTTTCAACATTAATGAAATATTTTCATTGCCAATAATGTACAAATTGTATGTTCAGCTTTACCAGCTGGAAAAATGAAGTTATCCTTGAAAAAACAGTACGGGAACAAATTTCAGCTGTGTTGTGTGCATTCTACACATCTAATGGTGTGTCTATGTAAAATATTTATCTCATGGTGTGTCTATGTAAAGTACAAATCTAATGGTGTGACGTGTTCTAATATTACTGTAATCAAATTACAGAATAAATAAATGTGTTTTGGTTGTGTAATCTCTGATGTTCAGCAATGCAGCACATTCATGATGAACTGATGCAAAACGTCAGATGAGCTTCACTAGTATTGGGAGTGAAGTTTATAATGAAACACAGTTAAAGAAAATCGGCATCAATCAGTTTTTCATGCAAAATTAAATTAGTTATATTATTGGGGCATTCTGACAATAAGGTACTAAACTAATTCTCAAGTTACAAATACATGGATGACCTTTAAATTTTCCAGTATCACTCTGAAGTTCCTCGTGCTAAAACAAGGCCATGCTACAGATGTTTTTTTTGTGACATATCATGGTCAAAAACATTTTAAGGTTCTTCACAGTGGAACTGGAGGCCAAGACAATGCAATCCTGAATAACTATCTGGACAGAAAGTGTCTTTGTAATACATTCAGGGCCAAATTCATTAACTGAAGTATTGTCTGACATGGACAAACTGGATCTGATGACTCAACTAAAGCACAAACATTTCATAATTCATTCTGTCATTTAATAACAATAGTATTCTCAAACATCACACCATTAGGATTGTATATGAGACAGATACCATTATACTCCTAACAGTATTTATACACACGTGGACAAAATTGTTGGTACCCCTCAGTTAAAGAAGGAAAAACCCACAATTCTCACTGAAATCACTTGAAACTCACAAAAGTAACAATAAATAAAAATTTATTGAAAATTAAATAATCAAAAACAGCCATCACTTTTGAATTGTTGATTAACATAATTATTGAAAAAAACAAACTAATGAAATAGGGCTGGACAAAAATGATGGTACCTATAACTTAATATTTTGTTGCACAACCTTTTGAGGCAATCACTGCAATTAAACGATTTCTGTATTTGTCAATGAGCGTTCTGCAGCTGTCAACAGGTATTTTGGCCCACTCCTCATGAGCAAACAGCTCCAGTTGTCTCAGGTTTGATGGGTGTCTTCTCCAAATGGCATGTTTCAGCTCCTTCCACATATGTTCAATGGGATTCAGATCTGGGCTCATAGAAGGCCACTTTAGAATAGTCCAACGCTTTTCTCTCAGCCATTCTTGGGTGTTTTTGGCTGTGTGTTTTGGATCGTTGTCCTGTTGGAAGACCCATGACCTGCGACTGAGACCAAGCTTTCTGACACTAGGCAGCACATTTCTCTCCAGAATGCCTTGATAGTCTTCAGATTTCATCGTACCTTGCACACTTTCAAGACACCCTGTGCCAGATGCAGCAAAGCAGCCCCAAAACATTACTGAGCCTCCTCCATGTTTCACCGTAGGGACAGTGTTCTTTTCTTCGTATGCTTGGTTTTTGAGTCTATGAACATAGAGTTGATGTGCCTTACCAAAAAGCTCCAGTTTGGTCTCATCTGTCCAAAGGACATTCTCCCAGAAGCTTTGTGGCTTGTCAACATGCATTTTTGCAAATTCCAGTCTGGCTTTTTTATGAGTTTTTTTCAGCAGTGGTGTCCTCCTTGGTCGTCTCCCATGAAGTCCACTTTGGCTCAAACAACGACGAATGGTGCGATCTGACACTGATGTACCTTGGCCTTGGAGTTCACCTTTAATTTCTTTGGAGGTTGCTCTGGGCTCTTTGGATACAATTCCAACGATCCGTCTCTTCAATTTGTCATCAATTTTCCTCTTGCGGCCACGTCCAGGGAGGTTGGCTACTGTCCCGTGGGTCTTGAACTTCTGAATAATATGAGCCACTGTTGTCACAGGAACTTCAAGCTGTTTAGAGATGGTCTTATAGCCTTTACCTTTAAGATGTTTGTCTATATTTTTTTTTCGGATGTCCTGGGACAATTCTCTCCTTCGCTTTCTGTTGTCCATGTTGAGTGTGGTACACACCTTTTCACCAAACAGCAGGGTGACTACTTGTCTCCCTTTAAATAGGCAGACTGACTGATTATGAGTTTGGAAACACCTGTGATGTCAATTAAATGACACACCTGAGTTAATCATGTCACTCTGGTCAAATAGTTTTCAATCTTTTATAGAGGTACCATCATTTTTGTCCAGGCCTGTTTCATTAGTTTGTTTTTTTAAATAATTATGTTAATCAACAATTCAAAAGTGATGGCTGTTTTTGATTATTTAATTTTCAATAAATTTTTATTTATTGTTACTTTTGTGAGTTTCAAGTGATTTCAGTGAGAATTGTGGGTTTTTCCTTCTTTAACTGAGGGGTACCAACAATTTTGTCCACGTGTGTATCACCTGTTTGCTCTCTCTCTCTCTGTGTGTGTGTGTGTGTGTGTGTGTGTGTTTGTGTGTATGTATATATATATATATATGTGTGTGTGTGTGTGTGTATATACACACACACACACATATATATATATATATATATATATATATGTGTATATACACACACACACACACACACTCATACACACATTCAATTCAGTTCAGTTCAATTTTATTTATATAGCGTCAATTACAGTCAAATTGTCTCAAGACGCTTTACAGAACCCATATGCCTGACTCCCAGAGCAGCCCCAAGGCGACAGTGGCAAGAAAAACACCTTTTAACAGGGAAAAAACCTTGGTCAGAACCTGGCTCTTTATGTGGGGGAACCATCTGCCTGCTGTCCGGGCGGGTTGAGAAGGACAGAAGAGGTAGAGAGGCAGAGGGATAGAGGGGGAGGGGAACAGGAAACATAAAACATACAATTTGATACGTGCATGATAAGACAGATGATACATACAAAGTAGAAGCTGACATTGAAACTGATTCATAGTTTACTGTTATGATGTACAGCTCTGGTCATAAATATACTACATATATAGTTGGTAGGAAACTCAAAAATATGTAAAAGAGCATGTCAAGTAAAGTGAGGGTGATGCAGAATAGATGGTGGAAATGGGCAGCTGGAAGCAGTGGACTGGAGGAAGGTCAGCAGCAGCATCCCACAGTGGACATGGTGGAGACTGGACCAGTTGGTGGAACACAGGGCCAGCCCAAACCTTCAGTGGGCCCTAAGCGAAATTTACCTTGGGGGCCCCCCACAAACGACTTCAGTGCAAAATCTGAATATATGTTAAGTAGTGATGGGTTGATGAGACCCCATCGCGTGTGTCACACTTTTCCCTCATTGTATCATTCATGCATCACGCAGTGTCGGTTTGACTAATTGGTGCCACGAGTGGATTAAGAAATGTACTGCAGCCAATGAACAATAAAGTTTGAAACAATTTGTGACGAATGAGCTTGACTGAAGGTAATGCAACTATTTTTTAAACTGTATGTGTAAAAATAAATACAAATAGACTTGAAAGTGTTTTTGTTTGATAGAGAAAGTAGGCCTACATGTGATAAATTGAATGTTATATTGTCATTAAAATGTAGGCTTAAGTGCTTTGTGCCTGTTGTGACCACAGTCAATGTCAAGTGTTGTTTATAATTTTCTCAATAAACCCAGTTGTGTTACCATGCAGGAAATCATACTGGTAGTAATTTTTCAGCCCCAAAATTATAATTCATAGCATGTATTTCAGCAGTTTTTATGCTTTTACTTTACAGCAAATGCTTCTTTACTTTCAGTTCACTGAATTACTTTTACATTTATTGGGGTAAATTTTGACCCAATTTACTTTTACTCAAATAATGTAATCAAGTTCTTTGATCATTACTGACTATGTTGATGTTGGAAGTTCATTTAGATGTTTTTTTTTTAAAGTTTCCTTTATCTTTTAACAGAAATTACCTGTAAGGTTGCTTAGCTTACTTTTTATTACAAATGATTGTAAAACAGAGTATAAAAGTACAGATTGGCATGAAGAAAAACATATTTTCATATTTGAAAAGGCACATGACATGTTTATATTATTATACATGGAAGATCTTTTCCAAAAGGACAATTATATAAAATATTTTGATTTTATAACATACATAAAAAAAAGCCAAGTTCTCTAGAACACTAAAATCTTTTCTTTCTTTTTGTTTTTTCTGCTCTCTTTCTCTTTTCATCTGTGTGTAATAATGAACCCGCAAATGTGAGTCGCGCTGTGTGCGTTAAAGCCGTGTATCGAGAATGGAAGGATGGATATTGGTTGTTTGTTGGACAAATGTGTTTATATTACCCGCTGTGGTAATCACATCTGAAAGTGGTTTATACCGGCGGATTCGTGAGAATCTAAGCTTTCCATCGGCGTATAGTGTTTCTATCATCGAGTTGGCAGTGTTGTTCTATTTCGAAAAATGCTAATGTAAATATCAAAACGGCCCGCCCGCGGGTCGCTGAACCTTAACAGGTTTTAATTCCGGTTTTGTTTAGAGTCAAGGATTTAGATCATTTTGGGTTAAGTGAAGGGATTTGTTATATATTAAAGGTTAGAAAATGTAATTGCAATTACCAAATATCCAACCGGAGGAGAAAAAGGCACCGTGGCAAACAAGACTCAGACTGAGCCCTAAACTTGATGCTCACAACATTTATCAAAACAAAAAAGTCATACAACCTACCTTTATCCTTGTTTTTCTTTTCCTGCTCCTCCAACCGTTTTCTCTTTCTTTTTTGTGCCCTTGAGAGGTACATTTTCTTGGACGGCAACATTTCTGTTTGCTTCTGTCCGCCATTGAGCAATGACACTGTTACTCTAACTGTCACTGAACTTGCGCAGCCGCTAAGGTATTCTGCCGCAGGAGTAACTCGGTCCACTTATTGATACCATCAAAGGTTGACATACTTGGCAACCTAGCTGGCATTAGAAAATTATACCAAAATTATTGTTATGGTTATTCATTGTTTTGTTTTTTTTCTAAATTTTTTTACAATTACACTTGCTTTTTATTAAGGACTCTGGGGGGCCCCCTGGTGGTGGTGGGCCCTAAGCGACCGCTGAACTCGCTTATGCCTTGGGCCGGCTCTGGTGGAACATCAACCACAGATCTGAAGCATCCAGCTCTGGGACCAGGGACACTCGGAGAAATAGCACAGGGGGAAACAGAGTGAATGTACTGCAATAACGGTATACATATTAAATGTAAAGGTAGATAGAGAAGGGCTCAGTGCGTCAAGAAAAGTCCCCCAGCAGCCTATAGGCCTATAGCAGCATGACTAGAGGCAGAACGAAGGGACGACCAAGAGGAAGACTTCAGATAACCTCCTCAGGGTCACCCAGTCAGCCCTAACTATAAGATCTGTCAAAAAGGAATGTTTTAAACCTGATCTTAAAAATAGAGAGGGTGTCTGCCTCCAGAACCCAAACTGGGAGCTGATAACTCCACAGTAGAGGAGCTGATAACTGAAGGCTCTGCCTCCCATTCTACTTTTAGAAATTCTAGGAACAACAAGTAAGCCTGCAGTTTGAGAGCCAAGAGTTCTACTAGGATAATAAGGTACTATCAGATCTTTAAGATATGATGGAGATTGGTTATTAAGAGCTTTATATGTCAGAAGAAGGATTTTAAATTCTATTCTAGATTTAACAGGAAGCCAGTGAAGAGAAGCAAGTATGGGGGAAATATGATCTCTCTGCTAAGTCCTGTCAGTACCAGTGGCGGCTGGTGAATTTTTCTCTTGGGGGGGCGCACTTAATTTACCAAACCAAATAGCAGAGTCGGCAACACTGGAATACAAGAATTGATGTAAATGATGTTCACAGCCATTTGATGAGCTACGAGGGTACAGCTAAACACTACTGCTGAGTCAAACAGACAATTAAATGCACGTAAATGTTAGCAGCTAGTGAATTTGAATTTATCTCCCCAGTGTTTATGATTTGCTCCAGATAAGGTGTAATTGGTACACAAACCCTTAAAATCTCCTTTTCTATAATTAAACAAATTAAGAATGTATAAATATGCAAATCTATCTTTTACTTCAAAAGTAAAAAAAGAAACAATTCATTTTTCCAGCTTCAAAGAGGCCAAGTGCTTCTTCTGTCAACAACATATTTATATTTACATACTCAAATAAACAAAAACAAATCCATACCTGTGAAACCAACAAACATTGGACATTTTGTTAAAAAACCTAACTATAAGGCTTAAAGCAGACAGTGCTTCTGTGAGCTAACTTTTACATTAACAACCTTACATGACAATGAAAAACAGCAAATCTGCAGATTTAAGATCAAAGCAATAAAAAAAAATAGTGAAACCATGAGGCATTATACTCTGTATAACTGTGCATGTGACAAATAAAACCTTCTTATCTTATCTTATCTTAGGCTTTGAGCCCAAAGTGCTTCTGTCAACTAACATTAAATATTTACAATGAAAATAAAGAAAAACAGTAATTCCTCAGATTTCAGAACAGATGAAAATCAACAGGCTTTCAGTCTAAAGTGCCACTTGTGTCAACTAACATTTCTATTTACATTATTAAATGACAAAAAAATAAATCCTCACATTTTAGAGACTAAAGCCAGCACCTCTACATCTGTGTTATTTTTTGTATGCAAGTTTTAATTAAAGGCAAGCGGATGAACAAACCGCTGGCTCTCTGCTGCCACCCCATGGCCGGTGGTGTGTAAAGCGATCAGAGGAAGACAGGCTGTCTCGCTCTGATTGCTCAGCAGGGCGCTGTCAGTCTGCTGTCTGCTGTCTCTTGTATTGAAGAGGAACGAACTGCGCATGTCAAAGTTATTACGAGAGTCAATGGGGAAAGATGAGTGCGCCCCAGGCCAGATATGAAGTTTATAATCTGACTTTTTATTACAAATTATACATCTTAGTAACTCTCTACAGGCTCTATTATCCATTTTGCTTGTTAAAAACATAGGATATATATGTAAATGTAATTTTAAAAACGTTTTATTAAAGGAAGGGCTGCGACTCTACATGATGTGAGACAGAGGGGGCAGCGCCCTAGCGCCCTCTATTGACCAGCCGCCCCTGTCAGTACTCTGGCTGCAGGAAGTAACAAATGCATGGACTAGTTTTTCTGCATCACTCTGAGACAGGATGTTCCTAATTTTTACAATATTTCGCAGGTGGAAAAAGGAAATCCTACAGATCTGTTTTATGTGTGAGTTTGAGGACATGTCCTGGTGAAAAATTCACTATATTGCCAAAAATATTCACTCACCTGCCTTGACTCGGATATGAGCATAAGTGACATCCTGTTTTAACTGTCCTTGTTTTAAACCTCAATGAAGCCTGGAACCCTGCTGTGTGACCTCACAAGCCGTGCACAAAACACCCAAACTATCAGACCTTAGCTTTAAACTTCTGCTGTGTGCCACAAGTCTGCAAGCTGCTCTGGAAACAGGACAACCACCATAACCTCAGGAATTTAACTCAAACCCTTGATTAAAGGCAATGAGCCCTCCTTGATGATGATCTGAGACAAAGTGGTCTCAAAGGTTTGAACGGTGTAGATCAGAAAACTGAACAATCTGCAGTCCCCACCGTTGGTTGTAACTGTTTCATATATGCTAATTGGGGGCTTTTTTCTTTGTTTAAACCCTAAGGATGGAAATCCTCCTGTGTTCAGATTTGACCTTACAAAGTCCTGCACATCACAGTGACCTTCAGACCAGAAACTACTTCTGCACACCACATGTCTGCAAGATGCTCAAGAAACAGGACAGCCACCTTAACTTCAGGAATTCAACCCAAACCCTTTGCTACTTGGACTAAATAAAAAGCCTTTCATCCCAGACCTCACTGAGCCTGCTGCATCTGCATAAAGAAAACAGACAGACATTACCAAATACAAACTACACAATTCAAATTTAGTGGATTTAGATTCCAAGCATTGACAGTATAATATCCATGGTTACTGAGACTATGGAAGATGGATTTTGAACTGTTGAAAATCATACATTGGTTGTGTTTCCTGATCCATGCTGCCACCACTATGAGCATGCATGATTATGTTTGTATGACTTGACAGCAGACTCTAGGCTTGATAAGTTCATCACCACTTACATCTTGACAAATTGTACATTTACTGTACCTCAGCATTTTCATTTTGAGGTTTAATTCTGTCTGGTCTCCCTCTTCCATGTTCACTTCCAAATGGTGGATCAAGTAGGCCTTGCGCGTTAGTTTCGTATCCGTAAGATTATGATTATTTATTCTGCTGGGAGGGCTCTCTACAGGTGATTTATTCCCACCCCTGCAAAGAGCTTTAATCAATGATGCAAAGATATTTTGCACATTTTCAGACGTGGAAAATACAGGTGGACTTAGCTTTTGCTTGAATGGTAGCACAGGCTGTACTCGAGAATAAATCAGCAGCAGGAAGAAGGTTCAGGATGGAGCAGGTGCCACCAAAGAAACCAGCGTGAGATGCTACAGAAAAGCATCTTTAAAGCTATCATATTAGGCATTCTGAACAAAATTGAAAAGATTGCTGTTCAATTTTTCTTTATTGGAATATTTCCAGGAAAAAGCACCAAGAAAACCAAGTTACAAAATGTCAAACTCAAGACACAAACATGCAACTAGACAGCACAAATTTACTGAAATTACAATCAGATCCAGAAAAGAGTGGCTAGATTTTTGACTTTTCTGACATGGTTCCACATGCATTGTTTAAGGCTTTGCCCAATAGTTCGAAATTACATTCCTGAAAGTAAAACATTTTCTGGAATCGATGTGCAGAGTTGTGTGAAACAGAGTTAGAAGTTACAAAAATGAAATTAATTCTCAATCAATAAACTACTGCAGATACTTTGCAAATTCAGTTTTAAGTTCTGAGATGAATGTCTACTTCAAGCAAACTTGACTATTGCAATTTCCTTTTCTCCCTCACAGATGATCTGAAACTTAATCTAGAGAACACAGTAGTATGGTTTTAAGTTCTTTTCATTGGTTGCAATGATGAGAATTCCAGTTTAGATTTCTCTTTTACTTGTTAAATCTCGTAATGGACTATTTAGTGGCTGCTTATCTGTTTTATTGGTTAAGCATACATCATCTACAGTTCAAACGATCCTCTAACTTTAGTACATTAAATGTTCCCCACAGTAGAGCTATTGTCCTCATTGACTATTTACAACAACCTTCCAGGTCAGATCATCAGATTTTGTAGATCACCATCATCCTATGCTAACATTCGTGGAGTTTGGACTTATGTAGTGTTATATGGCATTGATGGCATGGTCCTGTTGTTTGTGCTATCAGCTGTACATTAACATAAAATCAATTACTCTGTTTACAGTAAAAGGATTGTGACTGAACTACATTTTGAACTTTATTTGTCATCACAGCTCATTTAGTGTTCAGTTTGGTGTTGAAGCCTCAGCAAACTGAGCAACAAAGCGCTAAAGAAAGTCCAAACTGTGATATTTAAAGAGACGCGTATTTTTTCTAGGGAGGAGGTTAAACGACTACAGGATGCTTGGGTCAGCATTTCTTCCTAATGTTAGCCCGTGTGTCTCTGTTGTTGAGTTATTCTGCCCCCAAATTAGTGAGACAGAAACTTAGGGGCCGTTTACACGAGGACCATCCTAACAGAAAACGCAAAAGTGGCGTCTTGTCATTTCACGTTTAGACGAGCGGTTTTGAAGGAAATCTGCGTATATACGGTGACTCTATAGTGTGTGGAATTCGATTGGATATGCATGCCAGGCAGCTGGGTGGCGCTGTGATAAAACTCTGCCATGTCTACGCGCATGCGTACTATCTCCCTTTTCGGATCTCCGCCGCGGTAAATGTTCATGAATGGAATCTGTACAGATTCTGTACGTTTGTTGGTACGACTCCTGTAGTGTACAGAGAGCTGCCAGAGTTGCTTGAAGGTAGGAAGGATGGAAATAATCACACATCTTTGTTTACGTCCTTGTACCAGCCGGCAAACCAAAGCACGTATGTGACGTAATCGCGTACGCGACGTGGTCAGATCTCAGCAAAGTTTTGCGTTTTGCTGTTTAGACGGAAACGTAACGGCGGAGCGTTTTCTACTTTTCCACTCTGGAGGCTGGTTTCAAATTTTTGCATTTTCAAGCCCCCAAAACGCCGTCCTCGTATAAACGGTAGGGTGTTTTGTTGAAATATTTTGCCGTTTTCACCAGCAAGCGTCCTCGTGTAAACGGCCCCTAAATCACATCTGTTAGTCTCACTGCATCCTTTTATTCTAATCTCTCCCTGATGCTTTTTGGATGTTGTTCTTCCAACATGCTAGTTTTCCTGCTCTGTGTAGAAACAGCAGAGGTAACACCAGACTGCTGGGCAGGTTAATCCAAACACCACATATAGCCATCAAGCAATTTCCTGCTCCTGACAATGACATAGCAGTCTGAACGAAACCCCAACAAAACCTCTCCACCAGCACTCCCAGTATGACCACAATGGTGTAGAATGCCCTCTGCTTTGATTGGTCGACCTTCACTCTGCCCCCGCCCTGTTCTCCTGGACCTGGACGAATCAGAACACAGAGAACAGAAAGACTGCAGAAGGAGACGATAGTTAAAGACAGTATCATGAGGCAGAGTTCTATAGTGATGATCAAGATTTCCACCATCTGTGCTCCTATTGCTGCAAAGCAAAGCAGCCAGACACAGCCGATGATGATGTTTCTGATTCTGATCCCTCTCTCTTTCCTCAGGCTCAGGTAGGTGATGGGATGGACCACAGCCAGGTAGCGCTCCACACAGGTCAGGACATGAAATAACGTCTGTCCATACAATATGAAAGAAAATAGATACAACCCCACTGTCGATATGATGAAATGCTTACTGTAGACACCAGAACACCAGAGGATTCCCCCAAAGACACCAGCCAGCTCCATGGTGACCATGTGGTAGGTGAAGACGTCAGAGTGACTCATCGCTGCTGCTGAGGAGGTGGAGGTCTTTTTCCTCCACTGTTGGAGACCATGGTAGAGGATGAAGATGCAGAGAGGGAGGAGGAGGAGGATGTTGGTGATGATGTAGGAGGTGAAGATGAAGGATCCCGGACTGATGATGAGACAATTTTCGTTGACAAGGAGGTCCGAATTGTTGGAGGAAGCATTTGGAGGAAGAAGGGAATCACTGGACGATGAGGACGACTTTACTGACATGTCTGGAAGAGAAAAACATGTGACTCACTGTCAGACAATTTTCCTATAATGTCACATTAAAATACGAGCATCTGTGGAGGCCAGTAATTTACTGTAATTTTACACTGTTGCTATTGTAATTTGTTGACTGGGTTAATTAGTGTATTCCAGACTGCAGGTGTATGCTTGGTGAATTGACAGTTTAGTGGGAGACTGGGATGAAAGTGTGGAATTGCTGAAATTAGGTGATAGAAGCAAGGAGAATTGGTATAGTGGTGCTGGAAATGTGTGTGGGAGACTGATAAGATGAATAGATAGAAAAAGACTAGAAAAGTGGGATCCTGGCACTAGAATTTCAAACCATTGATTGTTGAAGTGGGGGATACAAGTTAGTGAAGGTCGAGTCCCAGTGCCAATTATGAGAGCAGAATCAAATTTAATCAAAATTAATCGCATGGTCTTCTGCGATTAATCGCGATTAATGGCACTGCCAAGAGTAAAATTAAATAATGAGTTTTAAAATAGTGTGTTCTTTATTTTTAAAATGCTGCTGTATGAACAAATATGAAATCACATTTGGTTTGCAAACACTTCAAACAAATAAAGTGATTTTTAACAGCAGTATTCCTTTCACACAGCAGCAGTTAAAACATTTCTTGTAAATCTCACCCTAAACTTTAAAGTAATGAAATCAAATAAAGCCAAAGCTATTTGCCACTCCAAGGGCCTTAATGTTTTATCTGGTTTGTTCTAGAATAACAAGTTACCCTCAGAGTCCAGAGATCATAACATAACAGGAACCTTCACAGCAACAGCAAGTTAGCATTTATACATCTGTATTCTTATTTTTTCTCTGGTACCAGCAGAAACATTCTTCTTTTATCAGGGAGCAGTCTATGTTCAGTAGCAGCTGTCCCTGTCACACACACACACACACACACACACACACACACACACACACACACACACACACACACACACACACACACACACACACACACACACGGCACAGAGCAATTTGTATTCATGAGGATGATTCTACAGATGAAAAATGAACAGATTGGATGAATATGTCCTCATACTGTAGAATTTTGCGAACTAATTGAACACATGCTCTTTTTTTATTTTACATTCATTGTGGAATCTGCAAACTCATGTAACCCAGAGGTTCACAGCTGTTTACCGCATTATTGCATTGTGGAATGCAGGAGTGCAACTTTTCTGTCTTTTTAAAAATGTATAAGGATGTATGGTTTTCATAACTCATCACAACATGTATTATGTCAGACATTTGAATTTTGAATAATACACAGTTAACCTTCCAGAATTTCCTTTCTCTTCACTGATTTTAGAATTTTTTCCCCCAAAATCACACAAGATATAAAATATCTGTTTCCACGTGAAGAGAAAACTGATGTTCATGTATGAAATCAGTGGAGTCCACCTTTTAAAGTATCTGTAGTGGATCTGCTGAGTTTAGAAAATATTGTATGGAACATTTTAATCACCACAGTATCACTGATTAAAGATTAAAAGATGAAAAGAGCACCAACCTTGTCACTGTTTGTGAGCTTCCTCTGTCTGTGTCTCTGCTCTGTGGACTCTGAGGATTTGATGTAAATATTCTGCTTTGGCCGTAATTTGCAGAGTCACTTCTCCTGTCTCAGTCTAAGCTCAATTCAAATATGTTTCATTTGCATTCAGAAAACACTGTGACAATGACAAACTGGTTGTCAGATAAATGAAGAATGGACAGTTACAGGGTCATTACATCCACAGACACTCAGAGAACTAGTGAGGACTGAACAATTAATCTGCACTTAATGCGGGTTGCAATAAATACGTTAGTGTCAGTAAAACACTGATAAGACATTCTAACAAAATCATTATGTTTAAAAACTCTAACAAGTAAGGCTATTCAATGAGTGAAACAAAGCATACTTTATGTAAATCACAAAAAACACAATGTTAAAAAATGTGAATTTTTGTGGCATTTTAAAAAATGTAACAACCTCTTGCTTTTGTTTCATTTGAAGGAAATGATTTAAACAAAACTAAACAGAACGGACCTGAACCTGACCCTTGACCTTGAACAGATCAATGAGACCGATATGAAATGACTGTCACCAGTAAATCTGACAGAGATGCCACGAATTCAAACCAAACCGTATTCAAGTACTGCACACAATTCAAATTCAGTTCATCTGAACACAAAGGCACATTCAGTTGCTACAGTTGCTACATTCTTAAGAAAGAAGACTGTAGCAACTTATGAGTCTGGTAAGAGATTGAAAAATATCTCAAAATCAGTCATTCCACTGTCCGGAAAATAATCTACAAGTTTAGGATTTTCAAAACAACTGTCAACTTGCCCAGGTCTGGCCGTCCATGCAAGTTAAAGCAGACTGCAAGATGCTGAAAGAAGTCTCCAAAACCCCTAAAATGTCATCACATGACTTACAGCAGGCTCATGCTACTGTTGATGTTAAAGTGCACGCCTCAACAATCAGAAAGAGACTGAATAAGTTTAACTTTCATGGGAGGCGTGCAAGAAGAAAACTGTTGCTCTCTCAGACAAACATGACTGAAGTTTGCCACAGAGAACACAAAGACCATGATTTCTGGAATAATGTTCTTTGTACAGATGAGTCTAAAATTGAATAATTTGGACACAAGAGCAGAGGACATGTTTGGTGTAAATCAAAAACAGCATTCGAGGAAAAAAACCTCATACTAACTGTGAAGCATGGAGGTGGAGGTGTCATGGTTTCAGGATGCTTTGCTGCAGCAGGACCTGGACAGCTCTCCATTATAGGATCCACCATGAATCTATGTATCAGAGGGTGCTTGAGGATAATGTGAGACTGTCTGAAAAAATGAAAGCTGAAGTGGAGCTGGACCCTGCAACATGACAATGACCCAAAACATACCAATAAATCCACCAAGGACTGGCTGAAAACTAAGAAACAGAGTCATGGAATGGCCAAGTCAAAGCCCAGATCTTAATCCCACTGAGATGCTGCTGGGTGACTTAAAACATCCTGTACACACAAGAAACCCCTTAAACATCTGACAGCTGAAAGAATTCTTTATTGAGGAATGAGGCAAACTTTCTTCAGACCGATGTCAGAGACTGGTAGATGCTACAAGAAGCGTCACACTGAATTTATTTCACCCAGAGGGGGTAACACCAGCTATTAATGGGGAGAGTGTCCTCATGGTTTCCTCAGTAACAACATGGATTTTTGTTGATATCTTTTGTTTAATGAGAAAAACATGGATACTTTCTGTTGTTTACCTGCAATTAAATCACTTTATTTCCCAAAGATAAATAAAAACAAGTTTAGATACACACGTGGACAAAATTGTTGGTACCCCTCAGTTAAAGAAGGAAAACCCACAATTCTCACTGAAATCACTTGAAACTCACAAAAATAACAATAAATAAAAATTTATTGAAAATTAAATAATCAAAAACAGCCATTACTTTTGAATTGTTGATTAACATAATTATTTAAAAAAACAAACTAATGAAACAGGCCTGGACAAAAATGATGGTACCTCTATAAAAGATTGAAAACTATTTGACCAGAGTGACATGATTAACTCAGGTGTGTCATTTAATTGACATCACAGGTGTTTCCAAACTCATAATCAGTCAGTCTGCCTATTTAAAGGGAGACAAGTAGTCACCCTGCTGTTTGGTGAAAAGGTGTGTACCACACTGAACATGGACAACAGAAAGCGAAGGAGAGAATTGTCCCAGGACATCCGAAAAAAATTATAGACAAACATCTTAAAGGTAAAGGCTATAAGACCATCTCTAAACAGTTTGAAGTTCCTGTGACAACAGTGGCTCATATTATTCAGAAGTTCAAGACCCACGGGACAGTAGCCAACCTCCCTGGACGTGGCCGCAAGAGGAAAATTGATGACAAATTGAAGAGACGGATCGTTGGAATTGTATCCAAAGAGCCCAGAGCAACCTCCAAAGAAATTAAAGGTGAACTCCAAGGCCAAGGTACATCAGTGTCAGATCGCACCATTCGTCGTTGTTTGAGCCAAAGTGGACTTCATGGGAGACGACCAAGGAGGACACCACTGCTGAAAAAAACTCATAAAAAAGCCAGACTGGAATTTGCAAAAATGCATGTTGACAAGCCACAAAGCTTCTGGGAGAATGTCCTTTGGACAGATGAGACCAAACTGGAGCTTTTTGGTAAGGCACATCAACTCTATGTTCATAGACTCAAAAACCAAGCATACGAAGAAAAGAACACTGTCCCTACGGTGAAACATGGAGGAGGCTCAGTAATGTTTTGGGGCTGCTTTGCTGCATCTGGCACAGGGTGTCTTGAAAGTGTGCAAGGTACGATGAAATCTGAAGACTATCAAGGCATTCTGGAGAGAAATGTGCTGCCTAGTGTCAGAAAGCTTGGTCTCAGTCGCAGGTCATGGGTCTTCCAACAGGACAACGATCCAAAACACACAGCCAAAAACACCCAAGAATGGCTGAGAGAAAAGCGTTGGACTATTCTAAAGTGGCCTTCTATGAGCCCAGATCTGAATCCCATTGAACATATGTGGAAGGAGCTGAAACATGCCATTTGGAGAAGACACCCATCAAACCTGAGACAACTGGAGCTGTTTGCTCATGAGGAGTGGGCCAAAATACCTGTTGACAGCTGCAGAACGCTCATTGACAAATACAGAAATCGTTTAATTGCAGTGATTGCCTCAAAAGGTTGTGCAACAAAATATTAAGTTATGGGTACCATCATTTTTGTCCAGCCCTATTTCATTAGTTTGTTTTTTTCAATAATTATGTTAATCAACAATTCAAAAGTGATGGCTGTTTTTGATTATTTAATTTTCAATAAATTTTTATTTATTGTTACTTTTGTGAGTTTCAAGTGATTTCAGTGAGAATTGTGGGTTTTTCCTTCTTTAACTGAGGGGTACCAACAATTTTGTCCACGTGTGTATGTGAATATTTCTTAATGAAGAACTGAATATTTAATGGGGTGTCCTCATTTTTTCACAGGACTGTATACATATATATACACACAACTACACACACACACACTCACCACTGACTGTATGGAGACATGGCATGACACTGAGGATTGTGGAAAACACCACCATTGTCGTCGTTCACACCAGGAGGAGTCACAGGCCGTGACCACCCGGACCCCCTGACCCCAACAGATAGGGGGACCCCCACACCGATGTGGAGAGTCCCCCAACCAGCCAGGCTGAAGGGACCCATGAACAGCACCCAGAGCAGCAGACCAGATACAGCCCCCACTGTGGAGGACCCCCTGAGGAAACACTGGAGTTAAAACACTAAAAATTTAAAGTGTAAGATTGAATAACAGCCTGATGTAAGATAAGTAAAAAGGTGAAAAGTTAAAGGAGTAAAAATACATAAGATAATGGTGTAGCAAGACTGCAAAGGCCCTGGAATTCCTGAGCTGATCAAAACTCAGATAAGCTCTCCCTCTCTCCAGCACTGACCAACACCCATCTCTATAGGAGGATTGAGACATTTGTATTTCTGTAGGTTTTCATTCACAGAAGGATGGAGCTCCTGTGAACATTTAAACCCCTGGAATAACTTCTTCTTTTTAAAAGACAATGACTTTCAATTATATGCTATGGATGTTTGTTTAATGAACTTTCATGCTAAAATCCCTTTTCAGCTTTAGGAGACCCTCAGCCGGAGACGTCTCTGCATTCCACAGATCAGATAACAAGTCGTAAAACTTTATGGCAGAAGGCTGGAACAGAGAGAGGGACACACTCTTTAACTGAAGAGACTAATTACTTCAAAGTTCATATTTCTGACATTTATTTTGTTCTTTCCTGATTACCAAAGTTATAGTGAGATTATGTTGTACATCATATCCGAATTTGACAGTTACATGTGTTATAGAAGCGGATTTATTAATTTGTGATGTTTAATCTGATTCCTTCTTTATTACTCCTATTTAGGTTGAATGGTGACCATTGTATTTACCTGTTACCAAATCTCTGACTTGTTGTTATATTTTCACTGTGATACATATTTTTAATGTCATAAACATAAACATATAGTTATGAATGAAATGATTCACATCATATGAACATATGTATTAATCTACACATTTCACTTTCACACAACTGAATATGGTGGGATAGACAGATCATGTTTTGCGCGTTTAATATCATATTTTAATCCATTCTGGATTCCTCTTTCTTCTCTACTCTGTGAGAACAAAGAGATTCCAAATTCCACCAGACTCGCGCCTAAAAGTTCTCTCTCTCCGCCCAGGTCCTCCCCTTAGCTGGACCCACAGATAAAGTCAGCCGTAGCCCACATCACCGCTCTCTCTTACTCTCTCTTACTCTCTTACCAACTCCTCTCTCTTACCGACCCTCTCTCTTACCCCTCTCTTCCTGAGAGGCCAACCAAAGTCTCTCTCATTATTTTCTTACCTAAAGCGCGTTTTTCCTATCTTCGAAATTCCCTCACCATCTAAGTTTGTTAACTATTTATCTTTTAACATTTTTGTAACTTAAGGAGACATTTTGCTCGTTATTTGTTTTAATCTGAAGAACAGATTCAGAACCAGCATTTATTTTTCTTAATTTTGACCGTTTTTCATCAACACCCATTTTTCTTGGCTAAAGCCTGAGAACCATCATTTTTAAGCACTCAGCTGAGAACTACGGAGACCTGTTGGATCAGGTCTTTGCTTAGAACCGATCAACCTGCGGCAGGACATCAAGGCGTGGCCACAACGACGACGACGCACCGCTCCGAACCCGCAGGTCCAGACCGTGTGCATAATCTGAAGGCCTCGCACGTCCCAGCCCCATGACGGTTCACTTCAATAACTCCAGCTGAGTTTGCTCTGATTCCATTCTATGGGTGATGTACTAACCGCTTGGTCAATTAATTCATTTAATCAATTTATTCTTTTACAAATCATTAGAATTCTTAATCCAAATTACCGGTTACCTCGTCAGGTTAGCTCTGGCTAATCCTCACCATATTTCCTTCTCTCTCACACCTACTTCCACATCTCTCACACATGCACACACCACAGACACACTCCCACATTCCACACACACACACACACACACACACACACACACACACACACACACACACACACCATATCTACATTGTACATAGTTCACTTGTCATTATTTTCATAGAATAGTTAATAAATACCTCATTATAGACCAAATTACAGTCTTGTGTTTCTTTGTGTAGAATGTGGTCAATTTAACCGAGGATTCAAGACTTTTTGATATGAGATTGATCAAAATTTTTATGAATATTAATTTTTTATTAATATTAATTTTTTCCCTAGAGATCTAGGGTGGTGCCCCAATTATTAATAACGAGAGCTATAAATCATAACGTAGTACCGCTACAATGGATAAATATTAAGAACATGGGAAGAATTTAAAAGGTCAGTTAAAAATTATAAATTTATTACATTATATTATAAGAATGTATCATATGTGCTGCCTGAGAAAGCACATTAGCCAAAAGGAAGGGCCTTCCCTCATGGACAATGCTGAGGAAATGACCAGCATGCAGCGGTGCCAGCTAAACTGACACTTTTAACTGTATGAAAAGTGCTATATAAATAAAGTTCCATTGGTTGGTTGAAAATGTTACCATCCATGATAGACAGCTCCAGTAATAAGCACTTGAAAGAGGGTTGATTTTTGTGGGTGGGCAGTCGGGGGAAGATGAGAGGAAGGGGGGAGGGGAGGCACAACCTTGGTTCAAATGCCCCGGTACTTTGTTTACTGCCATAAATACTGTTAAAAAGACAGATTTTACATGCAGATAAAAGACAACAAAAACAGCTTTTCATCATAGCACTAAATAATTTTATTTCTTATTATATTTCCCATTCAAAAATTAAACATTTATGTTTAACATAAACACCTATTTGTCGCTAGAATAGTTCTACCTTTTAATTTACAACAGACTTCAACAGACAAGATGTTCAGCATTTCCTCATGGTCCAAGTCTGAGGTCAACAGTTAATGGAGCAAACTTGATTTACATGAACATTTGTCAGGCAGCATTTAAATGACCGTGTCAGCAAACCCTGTTGTGTATTCAAATGAATGTGAACACCTGCTGCTCTGTGGGTCTTCAAGCTTCAAAGATCTGTGCATGAGGCTTTCAGTGAGACTCTTTGAATAAACTTATGTCTGGACATTTTCAGCTTTTTCAAACCAAAACACACAACAACAAAAGTGTAGACAATTCATTCTGCAGAGTCTTTGTCTGCACATCTGAACTCATCAGCTGAACATTTATCAGATTCATTCATGCTGAGATAAAGTGAGTCCGTCTGTCCTACACTCAAATAACTCTTTAAATTGAAGAAATAACGGAAATGTGTCCTCATACTGTGACGACCCTCTAAACACCAGGTGTTTCTGTCTGTTCTTTTTCAGAGCTCAAGGAGGGTCATCAGCTGATTGAGCCACAGCTGGATCCAGAGGTTCAGCTGCATTAAACCTCCTTCACTTCCATTCCAGCTCTCTGACAGGAGCTGCTTTCTCCAGGAACACCAGCAGCTGGTTTTTGGGTTTCTGTTTGGGTCTTTAATAGTTTTGGTTGTCTTTGTGTTCAAATAAATCCATTTTAGTCACCACACAGTTGTTTTCTCCCTGTTTTGTTAGTTTTTGAGCCAAGCTGTAACAAATGGGGGCTCGTCCTGTTGTGTCAAATAAAGCATAAAAACCTTCAGGTATAAGGTTAGAAGTGTCAAAGGCCGCACACACATGAGAAGAGCAGTATGTGTGTGCAGAGCAGAATGCTGACTGCATTATGTGTGTATGAACAGGCAGTCTGGGCACACGACCAACAGCTGAGGCGGCCACTAGGAAGCTGAAGTGCTCAAGGCCAGGTGTGTAAAACTTCTGTGTCCATAGAAGGATGAGATGCCCTGGCATTAACTTAATAACACCTGTTGTTGTCCTAAATGTATCTCCCATAAAGTTGCAGAGGATAATGATTGGAGGGGCAGGGAGCCAGGACAAGAGGAACCCCCTCAGAACAACACTCCAGAGTACCCAGCAGTTACCAGCATTTAAGACACCCTTAACAAAAGAGTAGGGAAGGTAAAAGTGACAGATTTACGAGTTTTATGATGAGAAAAGGATGGCCTTGAGGTATAGAGAACTACACACACCAGAGCAAAACAGTATAAAAGACCGGGCATCAGAGGGCAGAGTCAGATCGTCCCGGGGCATCTCATCAGTATTTGGACCTTGTGCACATGGAATAAACACTTTTATTTTTGAATCTGAAGAATGCTCCAAGACTCTTCTGTTTTTTATTCGTGAGACTGCTGCAACTATTATTTTTAACGGTGTATATTTTTCACTGATTGGAACCTAAAACTGAGACAGAGGACTTAATCTGAGAAGAAAATATATGTACGACAGTCCACAACTCAGTAGAACCAGTTTAAACGGATGTAGTTTTGCTGGGTGATTAATGGAGAAAGGTGATTTTTTTTTGTGAGTGAAGACAGTTGCTGTTGTAGAGTCGGTGAGTGATGCTGTGCACGGCCTGTTTAATCAGTATTTAGTGGAGAACTGGTTTT